>NW_028189317.1:0-27658 GCF_048542155.1 Nylanderia fulva
TAAATCGGGGGGGTCAATTTGGGAAAACCCCCGGGTATTCAAATTTTTTTTACTTTTTCATGGGGTACGCCCCAAACCTCTTTGATTAATTTTTCATTCTAATCCCAAAAATTCTATCCGAACCTTGCGTCTAACCCCAAAAAAAGGGGGCTATACCAACTTTTCCCCCCCCAATTTATCAAAAAAATTTCCCACACAACCTTGTCCCCTTTTTGGGGTTTTTTTGATCAGGACGACAAAAAACCATCATCTAAATTTTTTAAAAACCAAAATCGCCCTAAAAACCATTTTTCCCTATGTTTTTGTGCTGCCCCTTTTCAAATTTAAAAGTTTCATCTAATTTTTACAGAATACAATTAAACTTTAGAAAAGTTTTTTCATGTCAACTTTGTTACAAACTCTAATCAAAAAAGGGGACCTAAAATTTGGGGCTGCCCGCTTTTCCCCTTTTACGTATATTTTCTACGTTAAATGCATTAAATAATAAAAAATTTAAAAAAAATTTTTTTGGGGGGCCAATGTTTTTTCCGGGCAAAAAAAACCACCAAAAAACAGGGGACCGGTAGGTCTCCGGCCATTTTAAAAAACCCAAAAGGGACCTTAAAAAACCTACAAGTCTCCTACCTGCACCTAAAAATCCTTTTTTTGGGGGTGTAGAAATACAAAAAAAAAAAAAATTTTGGAAATTTCCCTAAAAATAACCAAAAGGGGGCACGCCACGAGAAAATTTGGGCCAAAAAAAAAAAAACGGTCAAAACCGTTCCGGAGAAAAACGGTAAAAAAATACGTTTTTCAAAAAAAATTAAAAAAACGTCGTCTTTTCTTCTTCTTTCTTCTTTTCTTTTTTTTTCTTCTTCTTCTTCTCTGTCCGCGCCCTTCGCGTCCGGGGTTTATTTTATAAAATCTCTTCTCCCTTTTCCCACTCCCCCCCCCCCCCAAAATTTTCCCCCCCCCCCTTTCCCCCCCCAACATCCCCCCCCACCCCCCCCCCCCACTCCCCCCCCCTTTCCCCCTAACTCCCCCCCCTTTCTCCTTTTTTTTGTCCTTTTTGTTCTCCCTCTCCCCTCTTTTTTCCCCCCTTTTTACCCCTTTTTAAAACCCTCTTTTTCCCTTTCCCCCATCTTTCCGCCTCTTTCCCCCCTTTTTTGTTCGCCCTTTTTTTTGGGGCCCCTTGTCCTTTTCACCATTTTCCCCTTTTCCCCCCCTTTCGTTTCCCCCTTTTCTCCCCTTTTTTTTATTCTCTCTCTCTTTACCTCTTTCACTCTCTTTCGTCCCCCTTTACCCCCCTTTTCCCCCCCTTTCCCCCCTTTTTTCGTCCCTTCCCCCCTTTTTTTGTCCTTTTTTCACCCCCCCCTTTTCCCTCCCCCACCCTTTTTTGTCCTCTTTAAACCCCTCTTTTTCGTCCTTTTTTTCCCACTTTCCCCCCTTTTCACCCCTTTGGGGGCCTCCTCACCCTCTTTCACCTCTCACCCACCTTTTTCACTCCTTTTCGCCTCTTCACCCTTTTTTCGCCCCCCTTTCACCCCCTTTTCTTTTTGGTCCTCTTTCGTCCTCTCCCCTTTTTTTCCCCCCTCTTTCGCCTCTCTCCCCTTTTTCGTCCTCTTTCACCCTTTTTTTGCCCTTTTTTTTACCCTTTCCCCCTTTTTTGTCCTTTTTTTTCCCCCCTTTTTCCCCCTTTTTTTCCCTCCTCTCCCCCCCTTTTTACCTCTTTTCTTCCCCCTTTGGGGCCCTTTTTTACTCCCTTTGGCCCCTTCTCTCACTCTTTTCTTTTTTTTCACCCTTTTCATTTTTTTTCAAAAACCCCCTTTTCCCCCTTTCCCTCCTTTTTTACTCTCCTTGGGTCCTCTCTTCCCCCCTTTTCATTCGTCCTCACCCCCCCCTTTCTTTTTCCCCTCCCTTTTTTCCCCCTTTTTCCCCCCCCTTTTTTTCGTCCTTTTAAAAACCCACCCTCTTTCTCCTCTCCCCCCCTTTTCGACCTCTTTCACCCCTTGTCCCTTTCACTCCCTTTTTCTTCTCTCACTCCTTTCTTTTTTTTTTCCCACCCTATTTCTTTTTTTTCACCCCCCTCCCCCCCTCTTTCGCCCTCTTTCCGTCCTCTTTAAACACCCTCTTTCTCCTCTCTCACCCTTTTTTCCCCTTTTCAATTCCCTCTCACCCTCTTTCACCCTTTTGGCCCCCCCTTTTTTCCCCCAAACCCCTTTTTTTTCCCCCCTCTTTCCCCGGTCCCCCCCCCCCCCTTCCCTTTTTCCCTTTCTTTCGTCCTCTCTCCCTTTTCTTCTTTCTCCCCCCTTTTAATTGCAATATTTAAAAAGGTTTTTTTTAAAAATTTTAAATCATTAAAATTATTTACAGCCCCCCCATTTTTTTTACTAAATTTTATTATTTCTTTTTTTTTATAAAAATTTTTAAAATTTGGGGGGGCAAAATTTTTTAAAAATTTTAATTTTTTTTTTGGCATCTTGCTTTTTAGACAAAAAAATTTTCCCCAAATTTTTTTGCGGGTATCAAATTTTTTTTTTTTTTTTTTTAACTTTATGGGGTTTTGGGACCCACAAAACTTTTTTTTGATAACAAATTTTTATTTTTAATTTTCTTTCTAAATTTTTTAGCTGATTTCATAAAAATTTAGATATTTTTTACATAGTTTAACCTTTTTTCGGACAATGGTTTTTTAAATCCTTTTTTTTTTTTACTCTTTTAAAATCTTTTTTTAGTAGAAAAGCCTTGTGTTGGGGGCCCCTCTGTTTTTTGGTTCATGTTTCCTTGTTCCCAAAATGTAAAAAACAAATTTAAAATTTTTATGCCTCCAAATTGTAAAGGGGCTATTTTAACTCTCCTTTTCAAATATAAGAATTAATATTTCAATAAAAAAAACGGGGGAAAAAAAAAACCCAAGTTTTTTTTTTTCCCTAAATAAAAATTAAAAATTTCAATAAAAAAAATGCGGGCAAAAAAAACTCTTCAGTTTTTTTGCTTTTCTTTAAAAAAATTGTATACAAACTCTTCAAAGCAACATTTGGTAATCTGACACTTGAACATCTCACTTTAAAAAACTTTAAAAATTTTTTGGGTTATTCGAAATTTTTGTTATTTTTTTTATATTAAAAAATTTTTTTATGCAGTATTGCCAAAACCCCTTTTTAGTAACACAAACCCATTCTTTTTTTTTTTTAAATTTTTCCCCTTTTTGGTTTTTCTTTTTTTGTTCGTTTCTTTTTTTTCTTTTTTTCAAATTTTTTTGCAAAAAGCTACCATTGTACAAAAAACTTTCAAAGATATAAATATTATTTTTGGGGAAAGATCGCTTCCTTTTTTACATCAAAATTTTTGCCCGGTACTTAAAAAAAAAGGTATAGGTGGGTGTAGCAAAAGAATTTTTTTATAAAAAATATTTTTAAAAAAAAAACCTTTTAATAAAATTTAAAAATTTTACCCGCCTAAAATTTTATTATTTTTTTACAAAACCCCCCACCGCGCAATATCGCGGAGCACTACAAACCCCCCCCTTTGTAAAACTGCAAAAAGGACAAATTTCCCTAAAATGCATCTTCATTTTTTGTGTAGTGGTATTATTGTGCGCATGTTTTTTATACGTTGAATACTGTATGATTAATCTAGTAAAACCCCGATTTTTCTGCCGTTTTTTGAGGTTTTAAATATTAAAAACTAAAAAGCCCCTCGCTAGATATAGGGGTTTCTCGGCTATCCCTTCCTGGCGCGTTTTCCCCCTTTTTTTTTATGGGGGTTTTTTTTTTAAATAAAAAGAAAAATGTATTTATTTTTAAATTTTTTTAGGGTTTTTAAGTATTATAAAACATTAGGGTTCGCCGTCCCCCCCCGTCCCCTTTCCCCCGTCCGCCCCTCCCGGCCTTTTTTCCCCAATAAATTGGGGGAGGACATTTTCATGAGGAACCATAAAACCCCTCCTCTTGGCGCAACTCCGGCGCGCCCCTTCCCCCCTGAACTTTTTCAAAAAAAAATTATTTTGTTTAGAAAATAGGTTTTTTTTAGTTTCTTGGGTTTTAAAAATAATAAATGTAAAATTTTTAAAAAAATTTTTTTATGGTTTTTTAAAAAAATTTAAAATTTTTTTTTTTTTACTCCTTTTAATTTTTTCCCCTTTCTTTTTTCCCCTTTTTTTTTTCCCCTTCCCCTCTTTCTTTCGGCCCCCGGTTTTCCTTTTCCCCCTTTTCCCTCTTTCCCCCCTTTTTTCCTTTTTTCCCCCTTTCCCCCCCTTTTTTTCCTTTTTCCCCCTTTTCCCCCTTTTCCCCCCTTCCCCCCCCTTTTTTTTTTTCCCCCCCCTCTCCTTTTTGTTTCTTCCCTTTCTCCCTTTCCCCTTTTCCCCCCTTTTTCTTCCCCCTCCCTTCGTTCGCTCCCTCTCCCCCCCTTTTTCCTGCGTCGTCCCTTCTTTTCTTTTTTTTCCTCTTCCCCCTTTTGTTTTTTTTTTTTTTTTTTTCCCCCTTGGTCTTCCTTTTTCTTTGTCCCGATCTCCCCCGGAAAATTTCTTCTTTTAAACCGTGACCCCGCATTTCCTCCTTTAATTTTCCTGACTGTTTTTAGCGGTAAAAGGGAAAATCGTACACCGCGTAACGGTTAAAGAAAAATTAAAAAAAATTTTTTGCAAAACTGTGACTTCGTTTAAAGTCAAAAACAAAAGAATCAAAAATTTTATATAAAATTGTTATTAATTTTGGCTTTTCTTTATTATTATTTTTTAAATTTTTAGGGGTTTAAAAAAAATGTTTTAAATCAAAAAACCCCTAAAAACCTATTTTAAGGGGCAAATTAAAACTTTTGGGTTAAAAGTAACGTTTTGTATTTTGGTTAAAAGAAAAATTTTTCTCAAAAGTTTTCGTAAATCACGAAAATTTTAAAAGAAAAAATTGTAACGTTATTTAAAAACTAACATTTATATATTTTTTGGTTTAAAAAAAATGGGGTAATCCTAAAAGTTTCCCTAAATGCACTATTCCCAAAAACCCAATTGAAAAGTTATTTTAAATACTTAACATTTTTTTTTGTTACTCAAGTATACATTTGAAAAAACTTTTTTTATAATCATTACATACAGTATAAAAAAAAAATTGCATTTTTTTTTATTTAATGAAAAAACGTAATTGTTTATTATAATTATTAAAAATAGTTATTTTTAAAAAGGGGTTTTTTCAGAATTATCCTTGATATCAACAAAAAAATATTTAAAGTTACTTTTTTAACGAAAAGTTCAAATTTTGTCATTAAATTCGTATATTTCGAAACTTTTAAAGTATACACATTTAAAAACCCCAAAATTATAATTAATTAATAGTTTAAAAAGGTTTTTACAAAATATAATTGATAAAAAAAAAATAATATTATTGTTACTTTTTAACATAACTTTAAAAATTATGCATTAAAATTACGGTTTTTTACAAAACTTTTAGAGTAAAAATTTTATTTTAAACCAAATACAAAATTTTTAAAAAACCCAAAAGGGAAAAACCCAAATTGCAAAAAAATTTTCATTACGTTATTGACAAAAAAAAGGTCTTTTTTTTGTTTCGCCGATCTTAACATACTATACATATATGATTTTTTTTAATTTTTTTTCGTAATTCCCTTCGTGTTTACTGGGTACAAAAATGGCAAAATATTTTAAAAATTTTTTAAAATTAACAAAGGAAAAAAAACCCCGTTTTAAATTTAAAAATTTTTTTTTTAAAATTGAGATTAATTTTAAAAAGTTTAATTAGATTTCTTCAAGACAATTGATATACAAATTTAAAATCAAAAATTTTTTAATTAAATTCAATTTAAACAAATTTAAATTTTAAAGATTTTTTAATTGACAATTGAAAAATTAGCTTTGTTTAAAATTGTTAATCGTCGTCCCCTTTTTAAAATTTCTTTATACAATTAAAAATTAAATTTGTCATTTTTTTTTGGGAAAAATTTTAAAAAATGTGTAAAACTCAAAAGTTTCGAAAATACTACAAATTTTTAAAATAATAATTGTAACGTTATTTTAAATATGTAATTAATTTTTTTTTGTTAAAACCCATGTTATATTCTGTAAAACCTTATTTAACTTTATAATAATTATAATATTTTGGTTAATAAAGGGGGGAAACCCAAAAAAGTTTCGAAAATAACGAAATTTTAATGACAAAATTGTAACTTATTTAAAATGTAAAAATTAATATTATTTTGTTGATATCATGTATATTTTTTTAAAAACCTATTTAACTATTATAAAAAATTTTAAAAATTTTTGTTTAAATTTTTAACTCTAAATTTTCGTAAAACTACAAAAATTTTAATGCAATTGTAAGTTTTGTTAAAAATGTATTTAAATATTATTTTTTTTTGATATCAATTATATTTTTTAAAAACCCCTTTTTAAAACATTATTATTAAAAAAAAAAAAAATTGCGATTCACATTAAATAAAAAATATCCCCTTTTTTTTTTTAAATACTATGTTTTTTTATAATAATTTTTTTACAAATGTATACTTTTAATTCAAAAAAAAATTTACTTTTTAAAAATTTTAACTTTAAAATTTTATTTTAAAATTTTGCATTTACGAAATTTTTTGGGAGTATACCATTTATATTAACCAAAAACATAAACGTTACGATTTAAAATAAGTTAAATTATTTATTAAATTACTAGTATTACAAAATTTGAGTATACCTTTACTTAATCAAATACATAAATACATATAAAAATAACGGGCCCCAAAAATTCATAAAAATTTTTGTACAATTATAGATTCATTACGTATTTTTCCCTAAAGATCTCACAGTTATCAAAAATTTCCCATTTTCTTCCTTTTTTAAAACCCTTACGCGGGGGACGTTTTTTTATCTATCCCCATTCAAAATTTTTTTCAGGAAAGTTTTAAAGTTGAAAGAAAAATTTCGGTAAAATCTGTGTTTTTATAGAATTAAAAAATTTTTTCATTTTAAAATCATGGTTTACAAAGAAAAAAGGGTTACATAATGAAAAAATTTATAAAACGAAAAATTAAAACGGAAAAAGATCAAAAATTTAAAAAAAATAACCAAACTAAATTTTAAAATTAAAAGTTTTTTAAATTTAAAAAAATTTAAAATGAGTTTTAAATTTTAAAAATTAAAAAAATACTTTAATTACGAAAATTTTTAAAAAAAAAATTTAACGAAGACATTTTTTTACAAAATTTATTTTTGCAAAAAAATTAAAAAAAAATTTTTTTTGGATTAAATTTCAAAATTTTAAAAAAAAAATCTCTTCCCTTAAAAAAAGACTTAAGAAAAGATATAAAATTTTTTTTTTTTTCATTAAATTTTAAAAAATGGGAACGATTAAAACTTTAAATTTTTTAAAAAAAATGTTTTTTTTTTTGATATTAAAATACTGAATTTAAAAAAAATACTTTTCCTTGGTTTTTCCAAAATTATTGTACGTAAAAGTTACCAAAAAAAAAATAAAAATAATTTACGTTTTTTTTAAAAAAAATTTTTTGAGAAATTTTAATTTATATACAAATTTTTTTTATATTTAATTTTAAATTTTATTTAAAGTTAAAAATATTTTTTTTCCGAATTTTTTCCCCCCTTTTTTCAAAAAAATAAAAGAATTGTTTATTAAAATTGTTGTACATATTCAATATTATTTTAAATTTAAAATTATATCAAAAAAATTGCAGGAAGGGTTTTGGGGGACAAAGAATTTTAACCCCAGTTTCCTTTTGGAGAAAATTTTTTCAACACTAGGGGAAACCTTTCAAATGTTTTTTTCTATTAAATTCAAATTGTGTTTTATTTTTATAAAAAAAAATTTTTTAAAAAAAATATTGAAAAAAAATTTAATAACATAAAATTTGAATAAATTTTTTTAAAAATTTTATAAATGGTCTTGTTTTTAAAAATTTTTTTTTTTAAATTTTTAAAATTTTTTTTTTATTAGTATTATTTTTTTTTATATTTTTTTTTTTAAAAAAATTCTTTTTTTTTTTTCCTTTTTTTAAATTTAAAAAATTTTATTAATATTTGGGGGGGGGCCAAAATTAACAAAATGTTCGCCCCCAGAAATTTAAAATTTTTAAATATTTTTTTTTTTGTGGAAGTTTCATATAAAATTCTGTTTTTAAATATATTGTTAAATAGTTTTGTTGCATACTTTACCCCAATAAATTTTTTGTTTTGTAAAATTTTTTTAAAAGGGAAAAAGAAACGGAAATTTGAAAAGATAAAAAGGGGGACCTTTTTTTGAAAAAAAAAAACCTAATCGAATCAACTTTATCCGTCAGTAAAACAGCTCAATTTTTTATATTTTTGTAAACGGGGCTTCTAAAAATTTTCAAAAAACAAAAAAGCCCCGCCGAGGGGAATATCACTTTTAAGAAAAAAAGTAAAAAGGGAAAACCTAATTTCACGAAGGTGAAAATAAAAAGTGGCCCCCCTACACTGAGGGTTAGGGGCGGGCAAAAAATGGGAAAAAGGGATTATTCTAATGAATTGGGTGTTCAAAAAAAAAAGGCCCCCAAGGACAAAAAGGGGGTACTATTTTTCTTAAAACCCCTTAAATAATGGGGCTGTATAAAGCTGCCGTAAGGCCGAAAAAAAAATCGGCCCCTCGGGCGCTGTAAAAAAGGCTCCCCCTAAGCGCCGAAATAAAAAATCGCGCTCTGGCCGTTAAAGGGGGGGGCCCTAAACGCTAAAATTAAAAAACCCCTTTTTCTGCCTTTTAAAAAATTTTCCGTAAGCCCCAAAAAAAAAAATATCGGCTGTCTGGCGTTTTTTAAAACTGTTTTTTCGCTGTTTAAAAAACAGTGCAATAATTTCTAATTTGCCTGGCTTCAGATTTCCCAAAAAAATATCTAAAGAAAAAAAAAACCCAACCCTAAATATGTTGTCTTTTAAAAAACGGAGAGACAAGAAAAATTATGGTTGCGTTCTCCAAATGGGCCCGATGGGGGCCCCTTCTTTTTTTTAAAAATTAAACCCAAGAATAAAATTCATTTTGTGAAAATTTAAAAAAAAGTCCAATGTATCGTTAAAAGTTTTTTCAATTAACAACTTTCATAATTTTTTAAAAAAAATATATGTAACTTTTTAATTTTTATTTTTTTTATGTACATATATGCCATATTTTCAATTTTTTGAACTTTTGCATAAATTTTCTTATCCCAAAAAGTGATAAAATCGAAAAAACTTTTTTGTAAAATTTTAAATTCTATTAATTTTACATGAATTACTATTAAAAAGGGCCCCTATATATCTGTACTTTAAAAAATTGATATCCAAAAAAAAAAAAAAAAGAAAAGGGGGAAAAGGCCCTGTTCAAAAAGGCCTCAAAAAATTTAAAAAAAAACTAATAAAATTATCCGAAATAACGATTTTTTTCAGGGGCCCTTCAAAGTGAAAAACTAAATGTATTTATCCAAAAATTAGTAATAAAATATTCCCATGAAAAAAAACTTGATATTTTATTCAAAAGGGGGAAGTTCCCATTGAAAATTTCAACATATAAGTAAAAAATATTAAATTTTTAAAATTTTAAAATAAGTCATATTTTTCTTTTTTTCCAAATATAAAAGTCTTTTTTTAAAGATTGTTTGAAATTCAACTAGCCCTACAATAAAAAAATTGCTCGAATTCCCCCAGTACCATTTTTAAAATTTTTTTAGAAAAATAAAAAGGGGGCCTGCCTCAAAAAAATTTTCTGGGTAAATAAATAATTTAAATAAATTTGGGGAAAATTTTAAAAATTTAAAAACCTCCAACTTCTTAGTAAAAAATTTTTTTAAATTTTGTATCAACTTTTCCCCCCTTTTTTTTCCTTTTTTTTTAGGGAAAAGTTTTTTGATTAGAAAAATTTTTCCGTTGCCCGAAACGGGGGGATTTAATAAAATTTTAAATTGAAAAGTTCTCAGGTCATACAAAAAAGCTATACGCCTTTTAAAAATTTTAGGGAAATTTTTCGTAAAATCAATAAAAAAATTTCTATTAATTAAATGAAAAATTTTTGAAAAATAATCAAATAAACCTTGCTATTTTAAAAACCTTTTTCAGATCGCAAGACCTATTTTTTATTTTTAAAAAATTTTTTTTTTTTTTTAAAAACCAAAAAAAAAGGGATTTTTTTAGTTTTGTATTTCACTTCGGGGTGTGTAGAGTTTTAAAATACTTTTAATCCCCTTTTTTTATCTAATCTTCTTCAAATTTTTACTTTTTTGTACTTCAAGTTTTTAGTAAAATTTTTTTGTAAAAACTTTTGACTTATTCTAAAAGACATCGAGAAAAACTAGTTTTTTTAAAACAAAGGGCCCCCATGTTTTTTTTTGAGTATTAACAAATTTTTTACCCCTTTAAATTTTTACCCTTTTTTCCCTTTTACGGGCCCAGTAGGGAAATTTTAAATCAAATCCCCCTATAAACGACTTTTTAAAAATTTTTTTGCACTAAAAACATTCGCAAATTTTTTTTCTAAAATTTAAAAATTTTAAAACATTTTTTAAATTAAATTTTTTTTAAAAGTGAATTCCCCCCTTGAAAAATTTTAAAAAAGTTTTTTTTTATGGTAAATTTTTACAAAATTTTTGTTTAAAAATTTACAGATTAAAGCCCGTTTGCCCCAAAGGTCTGGGTAAAAGGGGCCCAAAACAAATTTCCCCCTTTTCCCCCCTTTTTTTTTTCAGCGCCATAAAACGTAGGAGTGGTAAAAGCGTAACCCCATTAAAACGTTTTCCCCAAAAAAAAGGTCCCCCCCTTTTTTAAATCGCCCGGGGGGAAAATTTTCAAAATTTTTTTTTCCCTAGCGTTGGGGTATTTTGGGGAAAAGGGAAAAATTTTTTTTGATTTATAAATAAATAAAAAAAAAAATTTAACCTCCCCCTTTTTAAAAATTTTTTTAATAAATTTTTTTTTTTATTTCATTAAGTTAAAAGCCCTTTTTAAATTAAATTTTTATTTTTTTAATAATTAATTTAATTTAAATTCCCTAATCTTTTTTAATAGTGAAAAACGTATACTAATACTTTAATACGTTAATAATGAATTAATATTTTTCGAAGCAAAATTAAAATTTTTTTTAATAAAAAAAATTTTTTTCAAAAATTATATTTGACTTTTAAATTTTTTTTAATTTTTTTAGCAAAGATTTCCAAAATTTTTCCTTAAAAAACCCATAATAGAGTTTTTTTTTCATCCCATATAATTTAAATTTAAATTTAATATTTTTAATTTAAATTTTTAAATAAAAAACCCCAAATTAAAATTAAAAAGGTAAATTTAAAATTTTTTGGGGGGAACCCAAAAATATAAAATTTCGTTAAAAAAACGTATCCCCCTTGATAGAAATTTTTCCGAAACAAAAATTACTAGAAAAAATTTAAAAATTACCATAAAAAAATTAAAAAAAATTTAAAAATTTTTAAAATTTATATTTTAATAAAAAAAACATTTTAAAAAAAAAAACAGTTTAAATAAATATAAGTATTATAAACAGGGTACTTAAAATTTATTGAATCTGTTTTTTTAAAAAAATTTTAAATAAGCTTAGAAAACTTGATTTTAGGGTAACTAGCAAATTTTTTTTAAAATTTTTCACGAGGGTTTTTGACGTAATAAAAGGGTTTTATTATTTTTATATAAAAAAAAATAATTTTTAAAAAAATTCCCTTTAATTAATTTTTAATCTTTTATGATTAATTTAAATTTCCCTCTAATTTTTTTTTTTTAAACAAAAAATACATCATGGAAATAACTTTTTTAAAAATTTAATTTAATATATTTTTTTTTTAAAAAAATTTTTTTTTCCTTTAAAATTTTTTTTTTTTTTTTTTAAAAAAATTAAAAAATTTTTTTTTTTTTTGGGGGAAAAAAACCCCCTTTTGTGGAAAGATTTTTTTTTTAAAAAAAAAAAAAAAATTTTTTAAAAATTTTTTTTTTTTAAAAAAAAAAAATTTTTTTAAAAAAAAAATTTTTAAATTTTTTAAAAAATTTTTTTTTAAAATTTTTAAAAAAAAAAAAATTAAAAAATTAAAAATTTTTTAAAAAAAAAATTAAAAAGGAAAAAAAATTTTTAAAAAAAAAAAAAAAAAAAATTTTTAATTTTTTTTTAAAAAAAATTTTTTTTTTTTTTTTTTGCTTTTCTTTTCCTTTTTTTCCCCCCCCCCTTTTTTTTTTTTTTTTTTTTCCCCCCCCCAAAAAAAAAAAACCGGGGGTTTTTTAAAAAACCCCCCCAAAACCAAAAAAAATTTTTTTTGGGGGGGTTTTTCCCCAAAAAAAAAAAAAAAGGGGCAATTTTTTAAAATTTTTTTTCCGGGGTTTAAAAATTTTAAAAAAATTTTTTTTTTTTTTTTTTTAAAAAAAAAATTTTTTTTTAAAAATTTTAAAAAATTTTTTTTTTTAAAAAACCCTTTTTTTTTAAAAAAAATTTTTTTTTTTTTAAAAAAAAAAAAACCCCTTTTTTTAAAAAAAACCTTTTTTTCCCAAAAACCCCCAATCTTTTTTTTCCCAAATTTTTTTAAAAAAAAAAAACCCCTTTTCCCCCAAAAAACCGGGAAAAAAGGGGTTTTTTTTTTTTTAAAAAAAAGTTTTTAAAAAAAGGGGGGGGGAAAAGGGGGGGGGGGGGAAAAAAAACCCGGGGGGGGGTTTTTTAAAAAAGGGGCCAAAGGGGAAAAAGGGGGGTTTTTTAAAAAAAATTTTTTGGGGGGGGGGGTTTTTTTTTTTTTTTTTTTTAAAAAAAAAAAAAAAAAAAAAAAAAGGGGGGGGGGGGGGAAAAAAAAAAAAAGGGGGGGGGTTTTGGGGGGGGAAAAAAAATTAATTTTAATTTTTTTTTTTTTTTTGGGGGGGGTTTTTGGGGGGGGGGTTTTTTTTTAAAAAAGGGGGGTTTTTTTTTTTGGGGGTTTTTTTTTTACCCTTTGGGGGTTTTAAAAGGGGGGGGGTTGGGGGGGAAAAAAGTTTTTTAAAAAAGGGGGGGGGGGGGTTTTGGAAAAAAATTTTTTTTTTTCCCCCCCTTTTTTTTTTTTCAAAGGGGGGGGGGGTTTTTTAAAAATTTGAAGGGGGGGGGGGGTTTTTTTGGGGGTTTTTTGGGGGGGGGGGTTTTTGGGGGGGGGAAAGGGGGGGGGTTTTTTTTTAAAAAAATTTTTAAAAAGGGGGGGTTTTGGGGGGGGGTTTTTTCCGGGGGGGGTTTTAAAAAATTTTTTTTAAAAAGGGGGGAAAAAAAAGGGGGGGGGTTTTGGGGGCCCCTTTTTTGGGAAAAAAAAATTAAAAAATTTTTAAAAAAATTTTTTGGGGGGGGAAAAAAAAAAAAAAAAAAAAAGGGGGTTTTGGGGGCCCTTTTTTGGGGGGGGGGGGGTTTTTAAAGGGGTTTTTAAAAAAAAAATTTTTTTTTTAAAAAATTTTTTTTTTTTTGGGGGGGGAAAAAAAAAAAAAAAAATTTTGGGGGGGGTTTTTTTGGGCCCAAAGGGGGGGAAAAAAAAATTTTTTTTTTTTTTCCCCCTTTTTTTTTGGGGGGTTTAAAATTTTAAATTTTTTTTTGGGGTTTTTTTGGGGGGGGGGAAAAAAAAAATGGGGGGAAAAGGGGGGGGGGAAAAAAAAAAAAAAAAAGGGGGGGGTTTTTTAAATTTTTTTTTTTGGGGGGGTTTTTTTTAAAAAATTAAAATTTTAAAAAAAAAAAAGGGGGGGGGGGGAAAAAAAACCCCCTTTTTTTTTTTAAAAAAAAAATTTTTTTTTTAAAAAAATTTTTTTAAAAAAAAAAAAACCCCCCCCCCTTGGGGCCCCCCCCCCTTTTAAAAAAAACCCCCCCCCGGGGGGGGTTTTTTTTAAAAAAATTTTTTTTTTTTCCCCCCAAAAAATTTTTTTTTTTTTTGGGAAAAAAACCCCTTTTTTTAAACCTTTTTTGGGGGGGGGGGGGGTTTTTTTTAAAAAATTTTTGGGGGGGGGGGGGGGGGGGGTTTTTTTTCCGGGGATCCCCCAAATTTTTTTTGGGTTTTGGAATTTTTTTATTTTGGGGGGGGGTTTTTTTTTTTTTGGGGGGGGGGGAAAAAAAGGGGGGGCCCCCAAAAAAAAAAAGGGGGAAAAAAAAAAATTTTTGGTTTTTTTTTTTAAAAACCCCCAATTATTAAAAATTTTTTTTTAAAAAAAAAGGGGGGGGGGGTTTTTTTTGGGCCCCCGGTTGGGTTTTTTTTTCCGTTAAATTTTTTTTTTTTTGGGGGGGGGGGGGGGTTTTTTTTTTTTAAAGGGGGGAAAAAAACCTTTTTTTGGGGAAAAAACCCAAACCCCAAAAGGGAAATTGGGGCCCCTTTTTTTTTAAAATTTAAAATTATTAAGATTTTAATACCAAAAAGTGATTAAGGCGTATAAAAATTTCACAAAGAATAGGAGCCTTTAAATTCTTAATGTAAAAAATTTCAAGTAATAATTTTCTTTAATAAAATTTTAATTAAAAAATTAATTAAAAAATTTTTGAACACTGTGTTATATCACATTTAAAATCGTGATTATTTCAATAAAAAACATTTATATGTGTAAAAAAATATATTTTTTTATATTTAATAAATTTTATATATATATGCATATATGTAAAATATTCTCGCTCTCTCTCTCTCCTCTCTCTCTCCTCTCACACACACACACACACACACACACACACACAACGGGGGCCAAATCTCTCAAATTGGTCTCATGATCAATTAGCCTGGATTCGCACCAGGGGCAAAGTCTGTTGGTAATGTCCAAACGAATTTAGGCCTGGACTTGCACCAGGGGCAAAGTCTTTTTGGTCGAGTTCTACGAAATTTACCGCACGGACTCGAACCAGGGGCAAAGTTCTTTTGGTTCAAGTCTACGAATTTAGCACGGACTCGAACCAGGGGCAAAGTGTGTCGGTAAGGGGCAAAGTCTATCGCACGAAGATGGCGGGTCTCTTCTTTAGGCACTATTAGGCAGGCCTTTGGCGATCTGTCTATTAATCTGTGGCAACACTGAGTTATTCCATGTGAAGTGAACTGATTCAACAGGTTATGATTAGAGTCATGATCGATCGAAATAAGTTGCGAATTGTCGAAATAATTCCAAACGTATATACAAGAAATTTCTTTTTGATATTTAAAACGAATTGATTCGAACAAATTGAAGTTGGATGAAACATGGACCCAAGCGAGGTCGAGTTCCTCGGTGAGAAGCAACTGGTCAGCATAGTGCCTAACTTCAATCTGGACATGATTTATCTGATCTCGGGCACAGTTGGACCCTTTCGCGCCGGTTTACCTGTCAAAGTACCGATTTGGCTCGCTGTATGTCTCAAGCAGAAACAAAAGTGTCGTATCGTCGGTCAGGAATGGATGAACATTGAAGTCTGAATGAGAGGAAGGAGATGGAAAAGATGTCCAAGTATGATGAACTACTAAATTAATTACTAAAAATGATGAATTACTAAAAATTCGTTATTCACTGATATATATTTTCTCTCAATCGAATCTCGTTTTCGACTCGTGAAACATTTTTATAGATTTTTAGTACACTTGAAAAAAACCAAAATTATGGATAATGGTCGAAATGTTGTGAAATTTATTAAATAATGAATTGCCAGTATTGGTCGAGAAATTTCTTATTCCTTAATTTTTACAGATTGTTTACGCAGATGTCGAGTAATCATTATATAGACGAGTGTCAAATTTTACTGAGTGTTGCAAATGACGATATACCTGATGCAGATAATATAAGGATAGCAGTGAAAGTAAGTAAAACTGATAAAAAATATAATAAGTAGAGAATAAAAATTGTATTGTGAGAATAAAATTTGTGTAGAGAATAAAAATTGCATTATCAGAATTTGCATTGTTATAGGATATATGGGATATAAGGATGTCTAAATTGCGTACATCTGTTGATGCTTTTATAAAGAGCGAGGGAGTGCACGCAAGACTGGACCATCTCACTGCAATGGAAATTAATAGTATACGTCCATTACTGCCACATGCATTAGATCAAATGTTACGAATACAATCTGTAAGTATTTTTTTTATTTATTACTGTTATATGTATATGACATTATTGTCATAATTATATCAATATTTCTCATTTAAAATAATTTAGTTTCTATTTTTGTGTAGGCAAATACAGAAGAAACCAATTCCCAATATAGCGGAAGTATGTAAAGAGAAAAAGAAGTGTCAAATTATTTTTATAATATGCTGTTATAATATTGTTAGTAATATTGTCAAAGAAATATGAATTTTTTTTTAGAATTTTTACATTTTATTGATATATAATTTAAAAAAACTAAAAATATCTAATTTATTATTTTATTTTATCTTTATTTACTATTTAATTTTATCTGTCCTTAAAACATATATTGTATGATATTTGAAATTAATCGCACTTTTATATTGGATTCACATACGGCATAAAGAAGTAAAAAACATTTTGCATATGAATATATAACAAGTTTTATTAGTTGGTTTACATTCAATTCAGTACATACCACTTGCTAACATCAATCACATTTCTCATTCTAACTATGTATAAGAAGTGCATATTTACATTGGTGAATCTGTCTCAATTAGTTTAAGTCATTGTTCATTATTGTATGGCATTTTGCATTTATATTTACATTGTTTATAGTACAGTTCTTCAATAATCTTTGATTTTTTCCCTAAGAATAACTTTCAGTCACATGATTATAAGGCTATAAGACCTCGAAAAATTCAAGATCCTTTCTCACTCTTTAGATATTTTTAAAAGATATACTTAGTATTATAAATATGAATGACAGATCATTAGGAAGATAGCAAATATAATCGCAAGCTATCATAGAATAATGAAAAAAACTAACATGTAACATAAAAATATAAACCTTTTGCTGAGTTATTTATGATTCATATCTTCAAATGTTTTATTTAAAAAAATGCGATAATAGAAAAAAGTAAATATTTAATTTCATCTGCCGACATAAATTTTGATAAGTGTTTTAAAAAGCTCTCGAGATAAGTTACAAGAATATGTAATAAAAAATAGGGTTTTATTTTAAAAAGTTAAATTTACCTTGAAATGACCTCTAAATTTGATCCTTAGGTCAAAGTCAAGATCACCATCAAATGCCTTATTTTGAGCCCTATAACTTATATTGGAAACATTTTTTTTCTAAAATGCTTAGTTTTCGAAATATTCAGGAGTTCTAGATTTTTTATACACCCTGTATGAGTAAAATTTTAATTTGAAATATATACAAAAGAAATGTTGAGCGCCATCTACAAAAAATAATATAAAAAATTTTAAGACAAATAAAAAAATTGAATAAGTAAATACGGTTTTATGCATCATATTTGGCAATATCAATAAATTATTAATTCTATTAGCAGAGAATTATGTCAACAATAGTATAATGATATGTGAACAAATGCAACAAAATTGTCTTGACATAGGCGGGAATTTTCATAATGCCTTTTCATTAGGTTTCAGCTTAGGATTATCGCCACATAATTCAAAGCAACATAAGTACCGTATACTTTGCCCAAGCGAGTACTCGGAAATATCACATATAAAGTCCGTAACCATAAACGTGTATAATCCTTTAGTAGAGTCATCGTGTGTGTTTAAAGTTTAAACCGCTACGATTTTACTAGGATCCACTTTAACTCGAATAAACATGGTGTCGTCTTTGACGAAGTGTCGCTTCTTCACCATCTCGTGGGACACAAATCTCGGAAAGCCGAAACCTAAAGAATCCGGCTCGCGACTTGGCCGTTGAAAGTTTTTCCACGTCGGGTCGGGTATGAAACTTTCCACGATGTTGCAAGCCTTTTCCGCGATGATCGTCTGATCGAACATGGTGAATGACACGCTGTGCGAAAATGGCCATCGTAAAAGTGCATCGTATTCACCTGGCAAGATTTTTATGTATATCGAGATGTGGCTGCCTTCTCCGGTCCCATTTCCATTTAAGAAAATCGAGGCCTGTTAGGATTGAAAAATTTTTTAGTGAATTGACACTTAGAATATACTTGGTAATTTCTTAAACTCAGCTATTCAGGTAGCAAGCTTATTATGTCATTTGTCGAATGACATCATTTTGACGTTTAATGGCGCCAGTTTGTTACTTGGGACGTTTATTAAGGGTAAAGAAAATTCATAAAATGACCAAAAGAACTCTCTATGTTAATAGGAATTTTTTTCTTCATCATTTGGATGTGTACCCTTATAGTATCTTTTTTTGTTACACCTTGTATATAATATATATACATTTGAATCGCGGAAAATCGAATATGTAACGATTATTTTTAATATATTTCATATACACATACTTGTAATTTATATCCGTATTGACTAGTATAAAAAGGTGGACTGATGAGCTCCATTCCTTCCTTCGCCTTAGCTTCTAACATTTTTGCGGCATAATCCGTAATCTTCCATATAAGTGTACCCGTGTAGTTTAATGATAGTTTGCTGATCGCTGATTTTAGACTGGTTATTTGATGTTGCTGCTTCGTTACGAGACTACACATGAGACTTAGATGCATTTTTGTGGATTCTTCTAGATGTTTATCGAGCGAAAATCTATTTCCCTATTACAAAAAAATGATATAATAAATAATATAATGCTTTTCGAGCAATAAAAAAATATGATGAAAAAATATTTATAATTTTTCTTTTTCTTATTACAAAGATTACATATTTTGGAAAAAGCATCTGTTTCAATTCATTTTGACTTACTCATCTTTTATACAAGCTATAATATATGAGAAAAAATAGTACCTTGAAGCGACAACCGGCGTCCTTAAATGTACACGAAAGTAAATGCGTGGTGCAATGATCCTTTAAGTGAACCTCGAGATCCTCTCGGGGAAGTACCGCGGTTTCGCAACGATGAGGGCACGCAACAGGAAATCGGCCGCATTTCGTGTGATGAGCGCCGAGCGTATCGAAAACGAATTCTTTGTTACAGTAACGACAGGCGACCAATCTTTTGGCACATTCGCCTAACTTGTGCTGTCCGAGATGTCTCCTTTGGACCTTCATTCCACATTTGTTCTCGCAATACAGGGGCTCGTAGCCGCACGTTCCCATGTGTTTCTATAAATATCATGTTTTGTAGAGTCTAAAACTTTTCTTAAAACTTATGAAATTATATATATATATATATATATATATATATATATATATATATATATATAATTTAATTCGTGGTAAATTTTATTAAATACCTCCAAAGTATGTCCCGTAAACTCTTTGGCACAAAAGTCGCAACGAGCCCTACGTTGGGCGCAGGTATATTTCAAATGGTCTTCCATGAGTACACGAGGAATCATCGCCCCGCATTTATTGCCACAAGGAACCGCATCATGTTTACATGTATTTAAGTGCGCCTGATAAAAAAAGAAACAGAAGACTCTGAACTTCTCTACTTCTGTCGAGACTCGTTCTTTTTAATATTAAGTTTTATTTGAAACAATCTTACCTTTAACTTCCTTAGTTCGTCTGACCATTTGCAGCCATCCTTGTAATGTATACAATATACGACTGAACCCATTATTGCCTTTTCTGCCTCCGTATCTTGGAAAGTCTGAAATTGATCAGAACGATGAAAGCTATTATTTATTTTTGTTTGTTTGACTGTTTGTCAAAACATAATATCCAAAACCTCAAAACATAAAACCCAAAAACTGTCGGATATATTATAATCTCGCTGTTACATGATGCTGCAATATATAATTAATTTTGGGAGTGACATGTGGTGGTTTCGCGGCGTGGAAGTCGCGGCCTGAGAGGCGAAAAATCTCAAATTTGAATACTAAACACTTCATAAAGCATTGTTTTATCGATAAAAACGCGAAGGTTTCGACCATGAATCTTTTCGTTGGCTATAAAGGTTGAAAAATTCTTTTCGCTCCCCCGTGTTTGTTAATATTAATACTTTAATGGTGAAAAAGGATTTCTTAATCTGTATAACCAATAAAAATAATAGTAGTTGAACTCATTTATGAGTAAATCCTTATTAAATGAGCAAATCCTTTTCCATATGATTACAGTATTAATATTAACAACCAGGAGAACGTTATATATAATTTCACGTAAAAAGACAGTTAAAAAATTACATTTTTTTGTCGATCTTTTTTTAACTTTTTTGTTTTTTACATAAAATTATAGCGTTCACAATTAGTTATTATTAGTACTTTAATTATAGAAAATTGTTCACACACACACATACACGCACGCGCGCGCGCGAACACACCCACACACACGCATGCACGCATACGCACGCACGCACACACACATACACACACACACTATCTGTATAGCCAATAAAATGATTCATAGTTGAATTCACAATTCGTATTTCTATGGATAAAACAGAGCGTTAGGATTACTTTCAGATGTTTTTGGAAAAGGATTGTGTAAGAAGAAAGTGATTAATGAGAGGAAAGGAAGATGAAGAAGAAGGAGAGATAGAAGAGAGGAGGGAAAAGAAGATGTAAAGTCGCTTATAGACAAGTTAAAAAGGAATTAAAGAGATATCGTAAAAGGGGTCCGATTGGCCGATTTTGAAAAATTAATTTCTTAATTATTGCGAAAATCGCAAAATGATAAGAGAACTTTCCTATTCAATTTAACTCGTTCTATTTACACATGAAAGAGGGCGATTATTATTATTATCAGACAACCTATATTAGTAAACTCTTCAGGGTATAGCACTGTGGGAGATGCTGCCTTGTGCTGAGAACCACGTGGGTGGTGTGATCTAAGAATACTTTAAATATATTGTCGCGCGATCATTTATTATTCTTAATTGGATGCACTATTGAAAATCCTATTATATACATATGTTGGGAAAAGGAAACCCAGCCAAAAATGATATCAAATCGACGTCGATTCGACGACGAATTGACGTCGATTCATCATCGTTGAATCAACGTCGATTATATAACTCGATGTCGAATCAACATCGATTCAACGTCAATTTGATCATTCATTTCTGGCTGGGAAGTAACAGATGTCAGTTTTTCTTAATTTCTACATATGACGTAAATACGATGATCTATTTTCTTCAGATTTACTAAAACCTTGCTTATATGATCTGTAAAAATTAATTTAAAAATTTGAATTTTTTAAAGATTTTTTTAAAAACGTCAATTTTATTATTTTGCTGCCGTATATGCGGATAAATAATAATAAATAGAATAATCTTTAGTAGCAGGTAAGATGATAAAAGACCAAGTTAGATTATAAAAATATATATTTTTTATGGATGAAAAAATTTATTGTAATAAACTTTTTATACATATTATTTTAATGTAACATATTATTTAGACGCATAAGAAAATAAAAATAGAAGAAAAATATTATTTATGATTTTGAAGAAAAAAAAATTAAATAAAATATTGTATGTATACAATCTAAAATTAAATTAAATTAAAAGCAAAACAAAAATAATTATTAATTATTTAGAAACATTTATAAAAACAATTTATATCAAATATATTAGATGAAAGCAAATAAAGATACTTAGTTTTATTTTATAACATAAGCTATATAAATTACATCATATTTACTTTAAAAATAAAAAAAATTAATAAATTGCATATAATAAAATTTACATAGATATATGCATTAACTATAACTAATTATAAGCAGATGCATTTACATTACAAATTGCATTAATGAACATAATTCCTAATTTGCATATGAAAATGTTATCTTGGTCATAACATTCATTTTACTTAATGATCTTATATTTATTTATCCCATAAAAATATTATAATATGAAAAAGGGAAAATATTAATATATGTTACATATATGTTACTATGTGTTTTCAATTATACTTTGTCGTGATTTCATAAAATGTATAGTGAAAGTATTTATTATATATAATTATACCATGGTTTATGAACAAATACCAAAAAATTACATAGTCTACAATAGATTTTTTTATTATATTATTATTTATTTTCATTGGTATATTGAAATCAAACTACAAGAGATTATTATGAAATATTTCTATAATAATAGTTATAAGCATTGATTCGTCATTTATTATTATTTTAGAAAAGTTAGTCACTCGTCATCTTATCTACTCTTCATCCTACCTTCTTTCTTCTATCACGGTCACGATCCCGTTAACAGAAACCATTTACAGTCCAATCATTTCGATAAATAAAATGTCTAATATTTTTTAAAATATTTGTAACATTATAATATAATAATTCTTATCATTTAAAATTCGAAAAAAAAATTAATTTATAACATTTATTTCGAATATTTTTGAGCGTTTAGAGAAATATATGTATATATAATAGAATATTGCCGAAAATTAATATAGAACAATAAAATTGATAGAAGAATGTAAAACACTGATAGTTCTAATATACACACAATAATATATATTTAATACATCATGTTGAGAATTTATGCAATTTCATATTTCTTTAATGCTTTTGACTTAATTTCGTCGAAATTGTCTCTCCTTGAAACCTCGGTTTTCTCAGTACGGGATAAGGAATCGCGAGACTAATCTTTATATATACTAACATACGCAAATGCATCCGGCTTAAATATATATACGTATGCAAGCACGTTCGGAGATGGTCGCAAAGAGCAGAAACTTGCACGACCGGCAAGGTCGAGGAACTTAACGCAACCAGCTAGTTGTTAGCGGCGAGATATAAATAACAGAAAAGAAGTGAAAGAGACGAACCTGTCTTCTTCCTCTAGATTGCTCTTGAAAGAACTCGAAATATTAGATGTTTTAAAATTTATATCGATGCAGTAAATTCTAACATAACATTTTTAAGTCAATTTACTTCAATATTTTAATAAATAATTTTTTTTATCATCAATATCATATTTATATTATATATTTATTTTAAATCTTAAACAAAATTAAAAAAATTATTTATTTTTTTAATTTTGTTTAAGATTTAAAATAAATAAATATATATATATATATATATATATACACACAATTGTAATAAAATTAAGATAATAATAATAATAATATAGGTTCAGAAATTTCTGCATTCCTAAGTTCCCTTTTTTTGAATAAAAAGAAACTGTCGATCCAAGTTATTAAATTCCCGCTATAGCAATATATATGACTAATGGGCGTGATATTACAGTAAAATAACACAATCTGATTTTCATATGTTCCACTTATTCTTTGCATCTGGTAGCATTGAATATTCAATCCTCAATATTCAATGTCATCATCAATTGACATATCTTATTTTTTATCTTATCTTTTTTAGCTTCAACGAATTAAATATATGATATAATTATCTATACGTGATAAACTGACAACAGTTTAACTATTGCTTCAGGTTGCATAGTACGACTATTTTATATTATTAGTTTTTAAGTTTTACATTAAAGAAATTACGAATCCGATTATTTATATGTATATCATCTGTGTTTTATTTTGATTATCAATATTCTGATTATTTATCGAAATATTTCTAGCTCGACTTAATAATCATGCAAATACAGCTACAAGATTATAATCTTAGATTATAATCTTTTCTCCCAGACTCGAAGACCGCAAATTTCGACAAATAATATTGCGAATTAGTACCCTGAACGACGTTCTCTTTTCAAGTTTGTACGTACGACCTTGACAAATAGTTGAAAATTAACATACGACGTAACATGTGTTAAGCTTATTATTTTCTCGTTCTTAAAAACAGTTGAATTGAATAATGTACCAGGGCAATAAAGACGAGATATCTATTTATCCGCATTTAAAATTTTTTATTATATATTTTATATTAGTAAAAATCCCAATTCCTAAACAAGATTCCTGAACAAATACTGCACATTTTTATTAATATATTAAGCCCATTTTAAATTATATCTTTATTAAAAATATGAACAGATAAAAAAACAGAATTAAACATTAATTCTTTTAATGTACACTCGACAGTCTGTCGTCCAAGCACATTCAATTGAATATCACAAAGGTCGAAACTCTTAATAATCCATTTCCGGTTAATTAGATATTTAATATTCAGAATTTTAAACTTCGTTTTTTTTAGTTTATAAGTTGTATATAAAGTGACGTGGACAAAGCAATAATAATTAAAGCAATAAAAATAAATAGGATATCCCTGCTTCATCAGAAATTCAACATTTCGAAGAGCACTTTTTATTTAAAGTTTAATAATAAATATTCTCAAGTAAAAAGGGAATGGGCTAATTAATAGCACGTGAGTAAATGATTGCACAAATTATTTTTTCTTGTTAAATATTATTTGTTGTGCATTTCAGTCCCAATTTCGGACTATCCATCATTAGCAAGTATTAAACGAATAAAAATAAATCTTATAAAGCGTGGATTATATAAATTTAAATTCGCAAATACATATGAAATGGAATAAATTTTAGATTAAATCTCGCATATGAAGAGTACATACATAAAAATTGAATCGCATGTATGCGTCTATTGGCGACCTTCAGTAACCCTCACGATGGACAAGTTTAATAAGGCTTCCTCCGGTTCCGGTTGTTAAGAAATTACATGGCTCTGATTAGTTGGAAATATTGTAAAATATCCGAATCTTTAACAATTTAAAGCTAAAAAAAAAGGCGTGAAATGTTAAGGAGAAAATGGGGAAACAGAATAATGAGGAAGACTCATCACATTCGTTGGACAAAGTATTGCGAGATATAAGAAAACACAATTATCGATCATTTAAACTAAAATATTTAGACAATTATCATTATAATTATAATATTGTAATCATGTAAAATAACGATATTTAAAAACATTTTGTTACTTTGAAATATGATACGTACATATGTTATATATTTCGTATATTTCTGTTGCTGGATCTTCTTCTAGAATAGTGTAACTTTTCTCTTCCTAAGAAAAATTTCTTTGTATATCTTTTGTACATACATGATATAACGACTGTTTTAACGCAATATACAATCTGAGATGTACAGAATATCCCAGAATTAGTAAGTCATCTTGTTAATGGAGATTCCTAAGGTTATTTAAAGACGATTTTTGGTCAGCAAAAATTCCGAGACGAGTATTGTGCTTAGATGATTTTTTAGCTAGATAAAGATGTGTAGAGATAAAAATATGTAAATTTATTTTAGATAAGATAAAGATGATTTTGTTGTAAATATCTAGATAAAAAAGATAAAATTATATGGCAATTTATTTAGATAACTTCCAGATAATATTTTTAAGACCATTTATCTAAACACAATTATAAAAAAATGTAAATTAATTATAAAAGGGATATAAAAATATATTCACACTTTTATTTATATAAATAGTTTACTACTTAAGTTCTACTAATTAAGTATTTTTATGTGCTATGACTCTAACAATAAACCCAAATTATCTGAACATTATTCTAGATAATTTTATGAAGATAATTAATATTTTTTTATCTAAAATGTAGATATATTTATTTTTATTATCTATATATGGCTATTATCTAGATATAACTCAAAAATTTTATCTAGATGATCATTTATATAATTTTATTTAGATAACAGCAAACACTGCGAGGCACTAATAATATTTTCGAGTTATAAGCTATTGAAATAATAAAAGAGTTTTTCGGAGTCACTAAGCCTTGTGGAAATAAATATTAACAATACCACATTCTTCAGTTAATTTCAAATAGAATTTATACTTTAATAGAATTTTAATTTAATTAGGGCTATATATATATGTATGTATTTATTAATCCTTGCCTTGCGATTTAGGATGGCTTATTCCGTTTTACAAATCTTTTTGTTACAATATTAATATAATTTTCAATTCACTAGAATAACCATAAATATATAAAAGTCTTTATAAAATCGTTAAAATAATATAATATAATTTATATAAGGGTTATAAACGATATATATGGTAAAAATTGGAAACTTGCAAAAATGATAATCTTCCTATTAACAAAGTGATCCGC
This sequence comes from Nylanderia fulva, assembly GCF_048542155.1. NCBI lineage: Eukaryota > Metazoa > Arthropoda > Insecta > Hymenoptera > Formicidae > Nylanderia > Nylanderia fulva. Next base: position 25,892 of record NW_028189317.1, read on the forward strand.
TAATTCTGGGACACCCTGTATAATGGGCGTACATTTAAGATTGAGAGAACGTGAAACGTACGAATCAAGTTCCCGTATTTTACTTCCTTTCGTAGCGGGTTTTCCGTGGAGCGTAACGTTCTCGTTCACGAACGGCACGGAGCACGGAGAAGTTCATGTCGTGGAATGCGCGATGATGGAACAATGCGCGAGGAAAAAAAGCACGTACAAAGAGCTACGCCGCTTCCGGCGCGTAGCCTGACCGGAGAAGTCGTGGGAAGAGAGAAAGAGAGAGAAAGGGAACGGAAAGCGAGGGGAGGGGCAAAAGAACCGAGTTTTTATAATATTACATGCAATGATTACTCTTGCCTGGATATTCGTAACTATTTTACATTATTTCGGATGTCGTAATCAACAAAAGACCATAAAAGATTTTACAATTAAAAATTCACGAAATTCTGCTCTTTTTTTCTTCTCTTCTTTAATAAGGCTTCTGTCAAGAATTTGTCAGATAATTTATGGATTATATATTCGAAATTGGCATTGAGCAACCATGAAAAATATTTATAGTAATAATAATATAAAGGATAAATCATTTTTACGACAATACTGGCTAATAAATATTTAATAATCACCACTTTGAAAGTGGTGATTATTAAATATTTATTAGCCAATATTGGTCGTGAAAATTATTTATCCTTTTAATTATTGACTGGCAACATCAAGAATTCGATTATTTATTTTAATAATAATATATATAAGGCTAATTTTTTCGCTGTCTTATAATTGTGCACGATGGATTTGCTTAGCACATTGTTAAGATTATATATATTTAGGAATAAATCTCAATTCGAGATTATAGTGTTATGCGACCATAATATTTCATAAATCAATTGCCGACTTTATATCGGTAAAGTGGTTGATATTGGCGAACCGAGCAAATCGAACGAAGAGTCGTGTAAGAAAAAAGAAGTCGAATACTTCGAAAACAGTTGAGGCCATCTGTTTATGTTGCTCGATTCCCACGCTTCCGCTGTCGCCATCCCCGTCACAGCTAGCATTACAAACCAGCATTTTATTCCGATGAGACGGCACCGGGGACTACTCGCATACGAAATTTCACGAATCATATGGATAGGTGAAGAAAGGCCATATCTAATCTTGGTGAGCTAACGCAATATCTATAACGACACATATATTGAAATGTCATCGGACAAAAACCGTTTGCGTGCAAAATTTTTACACGCATCTTAGAATCAACATTTTCTTTAATGAGATCGCGATAAACTTAAATTCTCATCATGTTGATATTGAAATCACCACATTTCTTCATTGCTGTATTTTAGATCTTTTATTTTTCTTTATTCATTTGCGATTTCCCAGAGATAGCACTATGTCCAAATTAGTGTATAAGAATCAGTAAGAAATCTTATGATATGATATCTCAAAGACATTTTGAAAACAATCTTAAAGATGTCTTATGCACCCAATATTCGGACATGGTTTGTCTGGGTTTGGCTAATGATGATATACTATATTAAATAATGATTAAGATAATAATTTTATAATAACAGACAAATGTATGGTTTTCTTATTATTATATATTTCAATTGTGTTGTCGTGTGTTTAAAAATAAGCGATTTCAAAAATATGACTTGTATCCATATAACATGTTCAAAAACCACACAGTACAAAATCTTGCTGAGACCTTCAACAAAATTTACTCACAAATGTCTTATATACGTCCTAGATACGTGAAAATGTCCGCTATTTTGTTACAAATATGTT
>NW_028189318.1:0-27589 GCF_048542155.1 Nylanderia fulva
AAGTCCGATTTTTTTTGTTTTTTATTTTATTTTTTTTTTTATTTTTTTTTTTATATTTTTTTTTTGGTATATTTTAAATCGACTGTGTGGGGGAAGAATCCCGCACGGGTTAAGTGAGGTTTTAAACGGAAAGATCGTTTTCCCCCGTTTTTTTTTTGGGGGGGGTTTTTCCTTCCGGTTCTTTTTTTTTTTAAAATTTTCCTTGGGGAATTTTGTTCTAGTTTTTTTTTTTAAACCATTTTGATTAGTGTTGGAAAAGGGAGCCCCTGTTCCGTCCTTTCCCCTGACGAGGGCCCCACTTTTGGGAGAAAAACTCCGACGGGGAGGGTTTTTAATTTGGGAGGGAATGTTTTTTAAATTTTTATTTGCGGATTGTATGAAAACGATTTTTTAAAATTTTTGAGTCCCGATTATTTCAATTTTGTTTCTTTGTTTTGAGCTACTGAAAAAACCCCGAAGGGGGGCCCAAAACTTTTAAAAATTTTTTAATAAAGGTTTGATTTTGGATCTCTTTTTTAATTTTTTTAAATTTTTTTGTGAGTCTCCCCATAGGCCCCGATTGCCGTCGAGATTTTTTTTTTTATTTTTAAAATTATTTAATTTAAGTTTTTTTTCACACAAAGAAAATTTTTAAAAAATTAAAATTTTCTTAAAAAAAATTTTTTTAAAATTTTAAAAAAAGTTGAAATTTAGAAAAAAAATACAATAAAAAAACCTGTCATGTTCAAAACGTTTAAAAATTTTTTCACCGGGATTCAGTTTTTTCAACTGATTTTTAAAAGCATTTAAAATTTTTTATTATAAAAAGGGGGGAGGGTCATGAAACTAAAGCTTAATAAAGCACCCCACTTTTTTCGTTTTCATTTTTTTGTTCTTATTTCAAAAAATTTTCTTTTTATTTTTTCTTTTTTCAAAACCCAATTTTGCATTTTGTCCGTAGAAAATTTTTCAGTTTGATTTGGAACAAAACAGTAGTTTATATTTTTTTTCCCTACGATAAAAATATGATTGTAAGTAATAAAATATAAAAAAAAAATTATAATTAATTTTTAAAAATGCGGCCCTTCCCCAAATGTATTTTAAAAAAAAAATAGGTTAAAAGGGGGAACAAAATTTTATGGAGATATAAATACAATCTAGAGCGATTTTTGGTTTGAAAACCCAAAAAAATTCGCCCCTTACGTTTTTTTGACTTTTAAATGCATCATTTTTTTTACTAAAGTCCCCAATGGAATGGGGATAAAAAAAAAAGGCCCTTTTTTTTTGGGTTTTTTTATTTTTTTAAATGCTTTATGCCTTATGCTTAAAAAAAAGTTTTTGCTCCCCCCCTTTTTTTTTTAAATATTTGGAATTTAATAAAAAAAGGGAAATTGATATAAAAAAAAAAAATTTTTAAAATTTGATCGTGTTTAAAAAGTAGAGAGATCGGGAGAAATGATCATTCGTGAGGATTTTTTAAAACCCTTTATAAAATTTTTAAATTTAAAAAAGCGCTATAGTTTAAAAAAAGGGGATTCCTCCTATAGGGGAAATTACAAAAAATTGAAGAATTTTTTTAAAAAAAAAATTTTAACAATCGGGGTTTCTCCGATTCCCCCCTTTCAAAAAAATTTTTTAAATTTTGCTAAGATACTACGCAAACACCCCCACACACAAGAGAGAGAGAAGAGAGGGGGAGAGAGAGGGGGGTTTCCCAAAAATAAATTATTAATAAAATTTTCTTTATTATTTAAATTTTTTAAATTTTTTCATTTACGGATTTTTTTTTTTTTAGCCCTCACAGTCTCATTACGGTTTGAGTCTTTAAAAATTTAAAAAAATTTTAAATTTTTTTTCATAAACAAATAATTTAAAAAAAAATTAAAAAAAATTAATTATTTTTATTTTTGGGAAATGTGATAATGAATATTTTTAAAATTCCTAAAAAAATCATCAAAAAGCTTGCCCCACAAAATTTTAATTTCCCCGGGAAAAAAAAACATTAATTCTTTTTTGTCGTTCAAAAAAATTTTGGGGCCCATTTTTTTAATTTTATTATAATATAAAAAAAAAAAAGTGAAAGTAAACCCTTTTTTTTATTTTTTAGATAAATTTGATGAAAAAAATTTTTGGGGGCAATTGGGCTTAAATTGGGTTGGGTATTGCGGCAATGTTTGGGGGGAAACCCTTTTCAGATTTTTTTTTAGGTCCACCACCCGTTTATAACGTGCAGTTTTTTTTGCGAAGGGGTTCTCCCCTGTACTGATTTTTTAAAAACTCCCCCAAATTTTTTTAAATTTTTAAAAATTTTCGTATAATTTTTTTCACATTAAAAAATTTAAAAAATTTAAATTTTCTTTGAATATAAAAAAAATTTAAAAAAATTTGCTTAAAAAAAAAATCTACCGCCCAAAAAAATTAGATTTTTTTAATATTAAAATTTTTTTTTTTAAGCTTTAACATACCCCAATTAAAAAAATATATAGATTTTTTTCTTTATTAAATAATATTAATCGGGGTTTTTATTCCTGCTTTTTTGTTTTTTAAATTTTTTAGCATCCTTTTTTTTTTAAGAGAATATTTTTTTTAAAATTTTTTAAAAAAAAATTTTTTTTCGGGATTAAAAAATTTTTTTTTTTTTGCTTTTAAATTTTTTTTTTAGAAAATTTCCTTTAACCCAATACTTTAAGTCGTAAAAAATTGATAACATAAATAAATGGTAAACCCACATCTTTTTAAATTTTTTATATTTAAAAATTTTCATTCGCTGATTAAATCAGAAAAAAAAACCCATTTTGAAAGTAAATAGATTTCTTTAAACACTAAATTTAGTAAAAAAAACTTTAAAAAAAAAAAAAATTTTAAATTTTTTTTTGAAGATCGTTATTTTAATTAAAATAAAACATGAAGTCTTTAAAAAATCCCCTTTCAAACAAGACCCATCTTTAAAAACAAAAAAATCCCTTTAAACGATTTAAGCTTTTGGGGGATAAATACCGCCCCAAAGTAAAAAATTAAAAAATTTTTTTATTTTTTGGATATTTTTTTTTTTCCCCTTTTATTATTTTAAAATTTTACGTATAAGAAAATTATACTGTTTTTTGATTTTTGGAAAAGGGGGAATTTTGAAAAATTTAAATTTTTTAAAAATATAAATTTAAAATTTTTTTTATGATTTAAAATTTTTTTAAGATAGATATAATATTCCCCGGTAGCACAACGTGTCAATGGGGACGTCTTTTTTAGTAGTTTTTTTTCAGAAAATTAGTCAAAAAGACGGGCCCCATACTACAAAAAAACCCTATACTGAGGGGCCCCCTTTTAAGCATAAATTTGTCATTTAATGACAACATTTTGATTCATCAAAAGACAAAAAAAATTTCCTCATTGATGACCAAAAATAAAGGGTTATAATATTTTTTGAATTTCCTTAAAATAATTGCTTAAAAAAAAATTTAAAAAAAAAAAAAAAAAAAAAATAAAAAAAAAAAATTTTAATTTTTTTTAAGACGCATTTTTTGATAGTGAAAAAAAATTTTAAAGAAAAAAAAAGGTTGAGAAGTAAGTACTTTCCCCTAAACGGGGGAAATTAAAAAAAAATTGTATTTGTAGTATTATCTATTTTTTTACCAGCCTTTTAATTTTTAAAAAAAAGCAACTTTTCCCTTAAAATCTAATTTGGGGGGAGTGAGCCTAAAATGTCTTTTCAATTATTATAATATAAAACCCCACGTTTTTAAAATATCCCCTAAAGCATGGAATATTTTTTGAATGTCTATGATATTCTTTTGGATATGCGTGAATATCTTTTGACATGTGCTATTAATGGGGCAAGGAATGTGCGAATGTCCCCCTTTTTGAATGTTCCCTAGAAATTTTCTTATAATTATTCTTGAATAATCGCTACAAATTGTTTTTTTATAATATTCCCTGGGAATATAGATATTTTTCTTAAATATATTCAGGATATTCCAGACATTTAAAATTATTCGATATATTTATAAATATTCCCCAATGCAGACAGACGTTCTATGTACATCTAAGAATAATTACGATTATTCATGAATATTCTTAAAAAATATTTATAGGATATTCTATGCTGTCATTTATAAATATTATTATAATTTATAAATATTATTGAAGTACAGAGAGAAAAGGGGTACGTAAATTTAATAACTGAAGTTTTAAGATTATATATATTATAGTCTATACACATTTATTTAAAACTATATAATTTCTCCGCTCTTAATATTAATATATTTTTTAAAAGTAAAGCTTACACATATATTTAGTTGAGATCTTCGATATATATACGTAGTATTTCTTTTTCTTTTGAACTATATATATATATATATTTAAGTAATACATATTGATATATTCTATTACATTATTTAAAAAATTTTACTGGAAAATAATTGTTCTCTCATACATGTCAGAATTAATTTTATACTTAAATAAAAACATTTCTTTCAATTTTTTATCTTAAATAAAGACTATCATTATTATTATCAATTTAAAAGAAAGACTTGAATTGTTTTCCTTTAAAATTAAAAGAAAAAAATTAATAAAAAAAACATATATATCTTCAATTCTCCCTTACATGTCAAAATATACTTTAAGAGTTTTACCATAAGTTTTTTGAATTAAACTTAAAATATTCGTATTTTTAAAGCAAAATAAAATTAATTATAATAATTATTGATAAAATCTTACTGAAGTACATTATATTTAAAAACATAAAATAAATTATACTTGTTTTTTGCACAAAAACTATCACGGTTATTAAATTTGTACTTAGAGTAGTAGTTCTTCAAGAAAACTTTTAACATTTTTAATGTTCGCTATTACACGAACGATTGGCTTTCATTTTGCTGTGTTGGTTTGTTTTTTAATTTGGCTTTTACCAACCAAGTTTTAACGATGTTTATAATTTCATCATCTGTTATAATTACAGGACTTTTCGTGTAGTAAGTCTTACGGATTCTGAAATGATAAGGAATCTTATATTTTGATTGTTTTTTTTAAATACTAGCAAATTTCTTTAAAACTTTTTTTACTGCAATTTAAACATTTCTAAACAATAAATTTCAATAAAATGTTGAATCTGGTGTGAATTCCCAATGTATTAATTATGTATTAATTACTTTAAAACAAAAAATAAAATATAACTTTCCTAAACATATCATAAAGAAATTAAAATTATATTTGTATTACTTACTAAGGACTAATTTTGCCAGAAGTTAAATCCTTAAAAATTAGGTTCCCCTTGTGCCCCTCCCAGCTGTATTCTCTTCCAATTTCCGGTGTTAAAATTCGGCACATCAATTTCTTGACAATAATTCGTAAATTACTACCGCCCCATTTTCGACAATTCTGTAGCCTCAAAAATTATTGTATAAAATATACTTATTTATATTTTATATACTATTATTATTTTTATTTTCCTTTATATTATTATTATATTTATATTATTATAATTATTAGATTATATATATTATTATATTTTATTTATATAATTATGGTATAATTTTAGTAATATAAACGATCATTTTACCACACATGGAATATTCCTTTATCTTGTAAAGTTCTCTCAATTTCTTGAAGCTCCATTTTTGATTTTACTGGCAAATTTTCTATGATTGTAATGAGTACTTCATTTGATAATATTTTGATTAGTATTTTTCTTGAGCAACGAGAAAATTAGATTGTTTTAATGATTCTACGTGCTCATTTAATTCTCCCATGCGGCCATTAATGCTATGTAAGTGTCGTAGAACTTGGCGTTGAAATTCTGAAAATTCAAAATATTATACATATAATGAACACAAAACAAACCTTAACATATTTTACGATTTGCAAGTGAATTAGAAAGTATGCATATTATAGCAATATTAAAACTAAGGCTTTTTTCCACACATAAAACATATATTTTTCTCCATACATATTACCTTTCATTTCAATTGCGTGTTTTTTGAAAATTAGTATGGATCTCAGCTAAAATATTATCAGAATTTTGCTTCTTACTTTCGCCGATTTGGTAAACATTATTATTCGATTTATAGTACGGATCTCAGTTAAAATATTGTCTGAATTTTGCTTTTTATTGCTCTCACTGACTTGGCCAACATTATTGTTCGAATTTGATGAAATCCAGTCTTATCTGCTTTATATGTCGGAAAATTAATGGACAAATCCTTTTCGCCACACTCATCGCTTTTCCGTATCGGTATCTGTGTATGTATCACTGTACTGTCTTTTACGTTTCGGTACACGACATCCTTTTCCATATTCAGCAGATTCAGATAATGATGAGAGATTATCTCTATCCAATGCAGTTTTGCATTTTCTTTGAGCAATTTTATAATCGTCTAGAAAAAAATATTGCTGTTAAATTATAGTTACTTGATAAAAATGTTTCATTTAAAAAATCTTATATATAAATATATAATATATATATAAAAGTTCTACTTGCTATATTTAATAAATTGAACAATTTTTAACAAATAAATGAAAAGCCAAGTTATAAAAAATATAGACAAAAACGTAAATTTATCTATTAATTATATTTTAAATTATCTTTTTCCATAACAAATTATACAAGATCTGTTGCAATTGTTTCAACTTATTATTACATTTATTCTGTTTTACGTACTACCATTTAAATTATAAAAAATTATATACAAATTCTTAAAAATAACCATAAGAAATTGCAATTTAAATATATTAAAGTATTTAATATATTAAATATATACGTATAATATTTACTATTTCGTCCTAAATTTTAATATTCATTGTTTTCCAATCATCTTTAGGAATCTCTTTTTCTTTTAATGAGCTCTAATAGTTTAGATGGTTTTGTTGTTAATGGCCACACACATAGATTTTTACCAGTTATCCAATTATTTGGGACAACTTCTACAGAGTCATCTATTTGAAAATGGCAAATACACCATTCCATATTTCTGAAAATGCAAATAGCTTGTTTAGACATAATGAAGTTTAGTTATATACGTATATATACTTTTTGCTCGTATTATATCCTCGCACCATCACAGTAAGATAGGTCTAGTTGCAATATTGCATATCAAAAGCTGGACACAATGATGCAACTTAATCAACTCAATGTCGGTACTTGTTCGTTGAAATCAAAAGATGATACAGCACCGAGTAGAGAAATTTAAAACGTGCACGGATTGCACGAGTTCATTGTCTTCTCATTCTGGTTTATTGAACGTATTTTATTTAATATTAAATTATTTTAATATTTTTATTATTTTATTTTACGTATTTTATGTCATAAAATTATTTAATGTTGGATTTAAAAAAATGCAATATATATGCCATAAAATGCAATATATACATACATATATAAACTGTCAGTTATTTAAATAAAGACTGCGATAGAAGAATCAATTAAAATTGAATATTTAAAATAGATAGATAATAAATTAAAATCTCTTTTAGATTTTGCAATCAAATATAATAAAACATTTAATACTTTAAAATGTTCAATATTTTGCAACATTCTGATAAGCACTACGTAACAGCAATCATTAAAATAGTCACAGCAATCATTAAATCGTTACTATCACAACCATTATTTAGCACTAATCAGAAATTAATAGAACTTTAATGTGATAACTGATAGAAAATTTTAATAATTAATTAATTATTTAAAATAATAATGTTTTTTACACTTTGAGGGATTATTACAAAACAGTATAAAAAAATATTAAAATTTTATTTACATGTGTAACAAAGGAAAATTACTGCATTATTATCTTTATATGGCAACACAACATTGCTTTGCATTTAATTTCTAATAATGAAATATTTTTTAACTACTAAGTTTGTCAAGATGTACAATATAAATACCTAGAATTGCAGAGTCACAGGGTTTTTATAAAAAATGATTTTTTCTCAAGAATGTTTGCCCAATAATACAAATAATATTATTACAGTAAGTTATGTTGCATATTTGAACAATTTCATTATCCAACATTTGTACATAACAATCAGCAGTGTTTAATTTATAAGTACAAGATTTTAATTTTAATACTTTATATTGACCTAAACAATTTGGTAATAAAGGTCCGTTATAATGTTCTTCTTTGGCAATAATATTATTTTCAAAGTGATTTTCTAATCTTGGAATATTATTATATTCGGAAACACGACGTATTATTTGTTCAAGTGGTTTTTTCTTTTTTTCTGATCATTTTTTTTTAATTGCATCATATAATTCTCGAACGGAAAAGCTGAAAATTCATTTAAATTACCAAATCGTATGACATCTTCATGTATATGTAACAATTATGTACGTTATAGAAACAAAATCTTGACCATAAATATTAATACTTGTTTCAACAAAGCATTTTATTAGATCTTTTGCATAATTTATCATATCTATTTTTTTGCAGAATTCTTTTACTACACATTATTAGAGTAGCAACGTGTAATGTCAAGAAATGATAATAATTATTTTTTGGAAGAAATTGTTTTAGAATTATGGGTCCGGGTATATAATAATATGATTTTTAAATTCCGTTGCCTTAAAACGAGACATTCTTCAAGCGATCTACCTTTACGTGGAAATTCCAATTTTGGGATATATTTTATTTAAGCTTTTTGATTTTATTTGAAATCGATTCTATTTGTCTATGTAAAGCTTATATGGTGGTTTACCCAACCCCCAAACCATATTTTTTATGGGGTAATCAATCTTTTCATCACTCCTAAACAAATAAGATGCATGTAATCTAGTATAACGTCTTTAATCATAGAAAATGAGGCAAAATTCGTCAAAATGGTTATCCCTTTTGTGATAATCTTCATCATATTGTGTCTAAATTCAGTAACTGTTCTCTTTATAAAATTTGTCTGTGGAAAACACAACACATTTTTAACGAAATAACCTTCCACTTTGCATTTAGTGCAGCTATGACTAACCATAGGGTTTTTTTTACATTTAAAATATAAGATTAGCGGGCGCATCACATATTATAACTTTTATTTTAAAATCGTATTTTGATTGTTGATAAAAATTCCATTGTAATAAAAGTAAATGCTTTCATTACAAATTCTTTCTAAATTATTTATTCGGGTTTTTTTGGTTTACATTACCATGATATAGAGCTACCATTAAGACATATTTTTTCAAAAACTTCAATTGACTTTATTTGAACTAATATTGGCCATAAACAAGTTGCAATTGCTTTACTAATAGGCAAACCATCTATATTTACGGCTAATTCAAAAGATGTATAATTAGGAAGGAATGCATTACATTGATTAATTAATATATTAATAGACTGAGCAATTCAAAGTAATAAAAAGAACCAGTGCTCATTTTTACAGAAGTAAGATTGCTTGGAGTAGTAACATTGTTCTCGGATCTTTTGGTAAATTATGAAATGAAGTCAAATCATTTTCATTTCGAAGAATTTCTAAAAGTTTTTTAAACTATTTTGAGTAATATTTTCCTTAATGGACCATGATGCTAACTTTTTTCGCAGTGATGTATTTTTATTTTTTTTTTTGCGCATGGTGATAAATCATTATTACAATTTATTATGTCTTCGTCATTATCAACGCTATATAAGGATACCATAAAATTATTTTAAAAGAGATGTAGTATTTAGAAAATTTTCTTCGATATTGTTGACATAAAATTTTGATTTCAGCGACATTTTCGTGAATTTCTTCACTTGATGATACATTGATTAACTGAAAATCAGGACTTGTGCTAATTTGTGTACTCGCGTCTTCATCGATACTTATTATTTTATTACTTTAGAACAAGTAATTTCGGGTCGATTCAATTATGTTTGATATGGCTTTGTAACTCAATTAAAGCCATCGACGCTTTTATATTATCGTTTATTTTTCGATTAAAATGTCTTTTACTCTTAATTTTTGGCATTTTATAGATAAATATTAATTGAATTGTACAAATTTATGTTAATTTATACCATTAATTAGAAATTCATCATAAATTCGCAAGAAAAATTTAAATATTATTTTATAGATATTTTATTAATTATATCACATTTGTACATTAACGAATATTTTATTTATGTACGTCTTATAATATTAAGTACCTGAAACCAAAATTAAAAACAAACCTAAACATTAATTTTTCTTTAATATATATTCGATATTATAATTTTATAAAATTTTAATATATTAGAAGCAACATTTCTATTATATATGTATATTACAATTACAATTATATATATTTATGATTAACATCTGCAAAATTAACACAATAATTAAACGTACTGCAATTTATAACCTAATCAAACTTATCAAATTATTTTTTTATGAATTTATATCCTAGTATTTTATAATTATACTTTCTATTTCCCTATACTGAATAAATAAAACCACGTGCTGTGACTTGTGTATAACCTCTTAAATTATAGGTTTTTACGAATTTATATTTAGAAATAAATTTAAATCTATAATTTATATCTAAAAATATTAAAAATTATCATGAAATTATCTACAATAAACCATATTTCTAAAAATTACTTGGTTACTCATAAAATTAACGTAGATAATAGATTTTTTACGAACGATTATACATACTTTCTCCTTCCTTCTTCTTCGAGATTATTAACACTGGCAAGCTCAAAGCCTGTTTTATATTGACCAAAACAGTGGGTGTGGGTAGCAAAATTCCTATGCAGTCTTAGCCTCCCAAGAGGAAATCAGAACAAAACGGGACAGAAACACATTCAGACTTGCTCACTGAACAATACTACGGCTCTTGATTCTTGATGCACACGCGACACGCGATGGGCGCGATGGCTGGACAGAATGCCGCGCGAGACTGATCGCACATGCGCAACAGTTAAAAACAATTAACTAGCAATATATGTGCGCAGAAAATTTGGTGGGCAGAAATATATCATTTAACTATTTTCAACTGATTGATATCCATTCAACTTATTTTGAAAGTTAAAAGTGAAGTAAAAAGATTATTAATAATTAATAATTATTCTCATAAAGCATAAAAACTTTAAAGAAAATTTCTTAAATATTGAAAAACTTTCAGAAAATTTTTACGAATGACCAATGACATTTTTCGCCTGTATAGATATATTATATTTGCCTGTGTATAGATACTCCATTGAAACAATTATATTTACTTCTAAATATTTTTATATATTAATGTTGATTTCTATATACAGCATATATACAGCACAGAATTATCTGTGAATGTGCTATAAACATTGAATAAGTATCCTAATATTCCATGGGTCATTCAAAATTTCTATAGAAGTTTCTATGAATATTTTCATGGAATTTTGTCAATTCGGAATGGTGTATATAATATTCCCGAAATATTCTAATAAATGTAGTACATTTGGAAATGCGGTGGAATGTTTTATAAATATTCTGATAAATGTGGAATATTTAGAATATTCGTAGAACATCTGGAAATATTTGTAAAATATTTAAGTTGTGCTATAAACTTTGGAAAATTTTTCTAAAATTTACATGAATTTTTGGGAAGTATTCTACAAACATTCCGTGAGGAACATAAAAATTCATAAATAAAATAGAAAATATATTTTTAGATATTAATGAAATTTTTTCCCCTGGAACTTCTTACACATTTTAGAAAAAAGATAGAAAACCTTCTGTTTGTTCTATAAATATTTTGATGAATATTTTTGGGAACATTCTATTAATATTGTTAGAAACTTTATTTTTTTTCCCAAACAATTTTTAATTTAGAATGTTTCCAAGCATATTCTTCAAATATTTATAGAACTTCAAAGGGTTTTTCTATATTTTTTCTAAAATGTGTCTAAAATTTTTCCAGCAATATTCCATTAATATCAAAAAAATTTATTCCATTTAATATTCTGAATATTTAGTTCATCGGAATGTTGTAAATATTATCAAAATATTAAATAACAGTTCTAAAAAAATTTTTTCCAAATATTCATAGCACATACTATAAATATTTTAAAAATATTTGCAGAATGTTCTATAAAAAATTCTAAATATTCTATATTTATCAGAATATTTTATAAAAAATTCCCGCAATTTTCTTTAACTACTATTTGTTAGATAGTTTCAAAGGAATATTATATACACAACATTCCGAATTGACAAATTTCCCCATGAAATATTCATAAACTTTCCTATAAAAATATTTTGAATGACCCATGGAATATTAGGATATTATATAATTTTTATAGCACATTCAAAAAATTTTTTCTTTTGCTGAAATGGGAATATATATATTATACTACACGTTTTGGTTTTATACATTTTTATATTTTTTAAACTTTTATATGTCAAACATTTTTCCCCTTGTATATTAAACCATGTGAATTAAATAAAAACCTAATCTTAGTTTTAAGCTCACTTATCTTAATTTTTAACCTATAAAATATATATATATATATATTAATATATAGAAGAGAGAGAAGAGAGAGAGAGAGGGCAGAGACAGACCCTCTTCAAGTGCGCTGTGCAGCATTTGGAGTTTCTGAAACGTCACAACATCCCCATAATTTTAATAAAAAAAAAATTGTGCTGGCGTAGTTTTGGTTCTTTTGTTTTTTTCAATCTCGTAATCAAAAATAACCACCAGAATTCTGCCTGCTACGCCCACCTGGCATTAAAACCCCAAGAGGCGACCGTAATTACCCACACGTCGGTTCAATTGTGGTCAATTTATAGATTTTTTAATCAATGCAGGTCAATTATATATTAGCTTTCCTTAACTTTTATGCTTCCATCTTCAAAGAATGATTGATGAGTATCCGTCAACTATTCCATTTTGGTTCTGAAGACATGTTTATCTGAAAATAAATAATTTTATTGACTGCAATTCCCCCATTCTCTCTTATAAAATATATATATATATTATATATATATAATTTTATATTACCTTTCTTAACTTTATGCTTCCACTTTCGAAGAATGATTGATGAGTATCCGTCAACTATTTCATTTTGGTTCTAAAGATATTTTTTTTTCGAAAAAAAAAATAATTTATACTGAAATGCAAATTTCCCCCCCCCCCCATTTGCCCCTATATATTATATATATATATATATATATATAGATATAGGGAAAATGGAGGAATTGCAAAAATCAGTAAGAGAATTATTGAGTTTTATTTTCTGAAAAAAAATGTCTTAGAACCAAAATGGAATAGTTGACGGATACTACATCAATCATTCTTCGAAAGTGGAAGCATAAAAGTTAAGAAAGCTAATATATAATTATAGTATATATTTAATATATATATATATGTATGTATATATATATATATATATTAGGGAGAATGGGGGAATTGCAGTCTGTAGAATTATTTTCTATTTTTCTGAAAAAAAAAATGTCTTTAGAATCAAAATGGAATAGTTGACGATCTTCATCAATTATTTTTCGAAAGTAGAAGCATAAAAAGTTAAGAAAGCTAATAAATAATTGAGCCTGCATTGACTTAAAAAAATCTCTGAAGTGGCCGCATTGACGACGTGTTTGGGTAATTACCGGTCGCCTCTTGGGGTAATGCCAGCCGGTCGCTAGCAGCCAGGATTCGGTGGTTATTTTTGATTACGAGCTTGAAATCCATAGAACCAATCTACGCCAACACACCTTTTTTCTATATTAATATTATTGGGGATGTTTGTGACGTTCAGCAAACTCAAATGCTGCGCAGCGCACTTGAAAAGGTGTCTGTCCGTAGAACATTTTCGCTAACTTTATCAGGAGACGCGGTAGTGTCTCCCGGCCATGTTCAAACCTTAATAAACCTTAAAAGACACTACAAGTCTCATATCCTGCATCATCAAAGTCCATTTTTTGGGGGTGTAAAACTACTAAAATATTAAAATTTTGAATGCACGTAATATAACCTGAAAGGCGGTTTCGCCACGAGTAATTTGAGCCAAGAGAAATAAAATCGGTCAAGCCGTTTCTGGACATACAAGCGGTCAAAAAGTGACGTTTTTCATGAAAATTAAGAAACGTCGTCTTCTTCTCTGTCCGCGTCCGCTGACGTCATCAGGATTATATATATATATAATCTATTCTCACCCTTTCACTCACACCTTCCCTCAACTATTCAACCACACCCTTTCCCTCCCCACATTGCCGTCCACCACCGCCCCGCGCTCCCAACCTCCACCTCCCAGCCCTCTCCTCTTTTCGCCACTAATCCTCCCCCTCTCTTTCGTTCCTATTTTAGGTCTTTTTCGTCTCTCTCACCTCTCTCTCACTAATTAATATTTATTTATATAATTGTAACGAAGCACCTTTCCCGACGCCACGGATCGGCTCGTCGGTGCCAGGATTCGGGAAGAGGGGAGACTCAGATTTGCAATAACACGCGGTTGTTCTGGTAAAAGTATAGTTTATTTGGGCCACTTTTTCAGGGATTGACCCGTGGTTTAGTCTATCAATACAGAATATCACATAACAGATGAAACGCTACCAATGTTACGGACGCGGACACGACTTCTCACTACAATTTACAGATAAAATATCCTAAAAAAATCATAAAATGAAAAGGTCAGGCCATGTTCAAAGAAGGTACTCAAAATTTAAAAGATCTAATAATAAATTATCACGAAAAGTAACTGATATGTTATTCAAGGTGCCAGTTCAAGTTGAACATACGTAAAATGTATATTTCAAATTTAGTAATAATATATTACCATGAAAGTAACTGTGATATTTTATTCAAGGGGCAAGTTCACATTAATAAAAACATAACATAGTACATCAGAAAAATCTCAAAGATTACTGAAAGTAAATCAGATCATCTTAAGCACTAAATTCAGTAAAAAAATCTTAAATAACAAGAAGTGTTTATTTTTTTATGAAGATCGTCTCATTTTAATTAAAACTATGAATACATGAAGTCTCAAGTCATACTTACAAACAAGACTATCTTAATCAAGAAAATCTTAAGACGATGTTTAAGCTTGGACTATAAATACCGTCCAAAGTCAACTCTCTAAAATTTGTCTATTTTTTGGATATTTTTTTTATTCCTTTGTTTGATTATTTTAAAATGTGTATCGTATAAGAAAATTATACTGATTTATTTGATTGTGGTAACTTTTAGGTATACTGTACTCGATATATTACATTTGTTAAAAGTATCAAGTTAATTTACGTTTATTGATAGAATTTTTGTGAAGATAGATATAATATATCCCAGGTAGCACAACGTCGTCAATGAGACGTCTTTTTTACGTACGTTTTTGTCAGAACTTACGTCAAACTGACGGTCAGTATGACGTACAAATAACCCTATACTGACGGCCATTTGTCACAGCATAAATGACGTCATCAGATGACAACAGTATGATGTCATCAGATGACAATAAAATTGCGTCATTAGATGACAATAGTATGACGTTATAATGATTTTAGAATTGTCTTAAAATAATTGCTTAAAAATAACGTTTAAATTAAATTTTAAAAAGAAAAAAAAATATATAACAAAATATATTATAATAACATAATATATTTATTTTATTTATTCATTATATGTACGTTTTACATCATTTAGACTTATGTGCTAACAATTAAACTTTCAAATGATAACAATAAAATGGTTGAGCATCTAGTACTGATACTACCTCTAAACGGCAACAATAAAATAAATTCGTATTTGTAGTATTTATCTATTTTATTACACAGCCTTTAATTTAAAAAAATGCAACTTCTGTCTTACATCTAATTTGAGGTGAGTGAGCCTAAAATGTCTTTATTCAATTATTATAAATATAAAACACACGTATATATATATATATATATATATATACACGTGTGTTTTATACAATATTATATATTTAAACGTTATATGTGCAAACATTTTTACTTGTATATATAAACCATGTGAATTAATAAAAACATAATCTTATTTAAGCTTACTTATCTTAATTTTTAACTATATATATATATATATATATATATATATATAGAGAGAGAGAGAGAGAGAGAGAGAGAGAGAGAGAGACAGACAGACACCTCTTCAAGTGCGCTGTGCAGCATTTGAGTTTGCTGAACGTCACAACATCCCCAATAATTTTAATAAAAAAAAAAGTGTGCTGGCGTAGATTGGTTCTATGGATTTTCAATCTCGTAATCAAAATATACCACCGAATTCTGCCTGCTAGCGACCAGCTGGCATTACCCCAAGAGGCGACCGTAATTACCCAACACGTCGGTCAATTGTGGTCAATTTATAGATTTTTTTAATCAATGCAGGCTCAATTATATATTAGCTTTCTTAACTTTTATGCTTCCATCTTCAAAGAATGATTGATGAAGTATCCGTCAACTATTCCATTTTGGTTCTGAAGACATTTTTTTTCTGAAAATAAATAATTCTTATTGACTGCAATTCCCCCATTCTCTCTTATATATATATATATATATATATATATATATATATTATATATTACCCTTCTTAACTTTTATGCTTCCACTTTCGAAGAACGATTGATGAAGTATCCGTCAACTATTTCATTTTGGTTCTAAAGATATTTTTTTTTCTGAAAATAAAAAATAATTTATACTGACTGCAATTCCCCCATTTGCCCCTATATATATATATATATATATATATACATACATATATATATATATATATATATATTTATGGTTTGGTATTTACTGGGACCATTTACAAATGACTATACATAAGTATACATTCATCTACACCGACTTCCTAATGTATATTTCGTTATTATTTTTTATATGTATATCCAACAAACAAAGATATATAAAAATTTAGTTTTTTTTACAGTTTGTTAATTGTCAGTACCTTTAACAAACATATCGAAAACTTATTATAAACGATATACATAGTGTAAAATGCAGTATATATGTTTTTACAATAGTTCCGTGCATCATATTTTATAATTATTTGCGATTTGTATGCTTTGTAATAAACATTATATCGAGAAAAGGAATTATCTTATGCACAGTATTTTAATGGGACCGGAAATTATATTTATATTAACTACTCTGAATTGTCGATATGTAATGAAAAAATTGAAATAAATATTGAATTTATTAAAAAATAAAATAGGTACATATATAAAAATTCAAAAATTTACATAAAATTCACTTGACATTGTGTCAGAATTAAGATATACCTTTACATTATACTAATATACTCTAATAGTAATCTTATCCATAATAATTAGAAATATTTTTTAGCAGAAGTGCTTCTCCATAAATTGCATAGCGATTTGTGTTTTTATCGTTCTTATCAATGACCCAACAGTGTTGATATTTTAACTTTCTATAGTTGATATCAGTTTTCCCTATAATCTGCGTTATACATATATCGTAAATACATATATCGATTCTAATCCGAATTTAATTAAAGGAATTAAATTTTTTAGCATTTCCTTATTACGTGCCTCTTTAAAAATTACAATAAATATATTTCTTCAAGAATAAACTTTTTAAATATAATACTAAATAAATAATATAATATAATACTACATAAATAATATAATAATAAATGAATAAAATAATATGAATAAAATAATATGAAAATAAATAAATATGAATATGAAAATAAACGTTTTAAAGATCAAAACTTTAATTTTATAAACTTTTCTCTATGTGATTTACCTTAAATTGAATGTATTTTTATGAAAGTCATCTAATTAACATAATTAGGCATAGCGCGTGATGAAATGGAAGGACACTTTTTGAATTTTCCATAATGAAAATAAAATAAATTAATTAATTAAATTAATCAATTAACAAATAAAATAAATCAATAAAATATTTTTAACGGTTAAATAATACTGATCACAAAAATACAAACTTATAATAGGCACTTTACAATCTGTTTTGACAGATTTAACTACCTGGGTTATATATATATATAGATAAAATAGAATTATTTTTACAAAAACATATGTTAAAGAAAAAATATATTATAAGAAAAAGAATAAATTAGATATATTAGAAAAATACAGATATATTTAAAAAATACAGATATATATAAATAATACATCTAAGTATGCAAGAGAATTATTTGTACATCAAAATAATATACTTTAAAATAATGATATTAATTTGTTGCAAGACAGATATGAGTTGACTAAATTAAAACACAGTGATAAAATCGATTTATTATTAATAAAACTAAAAACTTTGTTTTATATTATTATTTCTTAGTTTTTTTAATTTTTGTGGGTTCCCTTAAATATTCTTATCAATTATTGAACTTATCACAATTGAACATGCTAAATTTATCTAAATAATATACTTTTATTTCTTTATACTATAAGAATAATTAAAAGTAATTTAAAGAATAAAATATAAAATTATTAAATATATTTAAAATCAAGACATATTTAATAAAAACAAAACATTGCAGCAATAAACTCGAAACAAATGTAATAAACACAAAGTAAACTTAATTATTTGTTTATGATATAATAAGATGTGCTTCATTACTGCCTTACTTTCTGAATATGTTAGCAGATTTTGTTTACATATATCTGTTCGCATTCTGTCGATATCCTCATATATATCAAATACTACATCAAATCTGTTTTTCTACTTTCAAAACTTATAAAAGATACTTCACAAAATCTGCTTTCAACAGATTTATCTATCTAGGTTATATATGAATAAAATAGTATCAACACAAAACAAGTGTAATAAGCACAATTGAAAGTCATGAGTCTTTCAAACTTAACATAACATAACAGAATTATCTTCATCAAAATTATCTTAATTAAACAAATAATTAAAGAAATAAAACGAAATAATAAAATAAAATAAAAATATCTCTTCTGTGTGTTTAAATACTATAATAAACATAAAATGAATATATAAAGAAAAAACGTTGATCTTATTTTAAATAAATTCTTAATCATTTGTTATAGATTTTTTTATTTGATTATTTACCCATGTTTTAATTGCTGCGAAATTTCTATTAAAAATGCCGGGATTTGCATCTTTTAATTTTTGAATTTCTTTAAGAGAAGGTAAAGTCTTTGATATAATATGCTGCTTGAATGTTGCGTATGCAATATTTTTTTCTTTTGTAGTCCAACGTTGGCGAACACATTTACCAAATGGAGATGCTAATAATAAAAATAAATTTGTAATTAATATGCCATATGATTTGTGTTATAAGTGCAGGAATTTACATCCATTAATTTTTGAAGAAAAAGTAATTTCTTTGAGAGAAAATAAAGTTTTCGTAGTGATATGTTATTTATATACTATAAACAATTAAACTTACTTGATCGTTTCTTTTTAGTCTCACGATTTACTTGTGAGGATGATAGTAAAGATTTGTTTCCTAAAAGACTTTGTTCTGTACTGTTCTCACTTGTATTAGATTCTTCAAGATTCAATGAATCTATAAGAATATGTACGAAGCATTAAAATAGTATTAATAATAAAAGTGTTAATATTATTATTTTTCTTTAAATATAAAATAGAATTTGCCTATGTATTACAATAATATTAATCAAATTTTTTTGATTGTAATTGTTTATAATTTTAGAATAATAATGAAGATTGATTCAGTTTAAAGTGTAACTTATTTTTAACAGTTAAAAATTAGTATAGTGATTAAACGATGTTTAAAATATTCTATAATATTAAAAACTGTATTTGAAAAAAGTGATTTGTATACATGAAGAGCAGTTATTAACTATTATATAAACATATTTTCTTAGTATGTGCATATTAAAAATTTAAATAAAATAAAAACTCATTGAATTTTAGTTTGTTCGTATTGATAGATTGTTTTCTGAGCTTTTGTACAGAATTACTATTTTCTATAAAAAGAAAAATCAAAATAGATTATAATTTAGAACTTTAGCAATTCTAAAACTTTAACAATCTTTAGCTGTAATTTGTATTCTGCTTTTGTATTCTTTTATTTTGTTAGTTATAAATACTTATAATAGTTATTAATATAACTAATGTTAACATAAATATTAACATTTAACAATTATTAGAGCATAATTAATAAAAGCTACCTATATTTATTATTAAGAACAATCAATTAATTGACAAATAAAAAGAAACAAAATAAACTTACGCGACTTATGTAAACTTTGACAATTATTTTGGTTAGTATCATTTTTCTCTGTTTCTTCATCTTCATCTTCGCTGTCTTTTCCATGTACAATTTCTAATAATTTAGAAACTTGGAATATTTCTCTACTTAAAATAGGCTGTCGATAATGTTCTTTGTGTATCTTATCCGCATGACCCATGAAATTAGCCAAATCAGAAACTTCATATTCTTTTAGATTTAAATTAGTGCACATCGTAGCTATGTGTTTTCTTAAATTAGTTCCTCGCAATCTATCTGGATTTGATGCTCCGCATTCATTTGAGTATTTTCTCATAAGATCGCATGCTCTTAAGTAACGATAATCTCCTTTTAATATACCAGGTACTCCAAAAAGGTATGGATTTTTTAGATGAACATTTGCAGTCTTACGGTAGCTTAGAAGTAATTGTAAATGTTCTAACATTTGCTTATGAAGCAAAACCGGTACAGTGCGGCCTAACTTTCCTCTCATAGTAAATCGAACATATTTTTGTGCTGCTTTCTTTTCTTCATTGTTAAGCGATAAATAAGATGTGCCTATTGTATTTTCATTTATTGATTCATAATTCTGGAAATCTTCAATTAAAGCACGTTCGATTTCTCCTGGTCTACGTCGGTTAAATAACTGAATAGACAACAAACAACTTTCTGCCAATGTTTTCCAAGCCTTTAAAGAAAATGTTTGTTTTAATGAGTTGTAAGATGTTTTCAGTGTATCATTTAAATAACGCTCTAACATTTTAATATCATCTTGAGATGGTAGTAATTTTGTTGAATGTCTTTTTCTCTGATGTTGAGTTTCAACAGCTGTACGAGAAATAGAAGATGAATAATCTTCTATTAATAGATTTAAAAATTCTTCTGCAAGTTCTCGTTTTTCTTTATCGCGTCTTTTTATCATTATAGTAATACATCGCTTACAGAGTTGTTTTAGCAAAGTACCTAAAGATGTTGCCAGTGACGGAGTTTTAAAGCCAGTTCCTAATTCATTTAAACCTGCTAAAGCTCTAACAGCCCTAAGGCAGTCATCATAATGGTTTGGTACAAAAATTGTAAAAAGATCATCGATTTCATCATTTTGATTCTTCATTTCGAGAAGTAGACGACCAATCTGACGTAATTTTTGTCGAATCATATCATAAAAATGAGGATCTTGAAACTTTTCACACAGTTTGTTTGCATAATTAATAACCAATTCATCATATCTTATAACTCTTGTAACACTGTCATCTCTCAATGTTGGAAACACACGTTCTCGGAGAATTTTACACGCAGATTCGTGAATTCGACCTGTAATTTTTCTTGATTTTGATAATATAGTTCTATTTTTTGCAGAATTTTGTTTACTGCATCTTCTGTAATGATGTCGAATGGCTGATTTGGAATAATTACCCTTACATTGAGGACATATAGAAAAATCACTAGCATTTTTATTATATTTAGCATTAGGACGTCGCATAACTTTCAATTCACCTGTATTCATGTCTGAATTGGTATTAAAAAGATAATGTCCATTTTTACGAAGTTTTTTAATTAAGATTCTACGCTCTGGTCGTCCCTTAGGAACATTTAAAATGTCTTGTACTTCTTTTACATCTCTATGTTTTCTGCTGAGGTGACGACTTAGTTTTGATTGTTCCGTTTGGCAATAAACACAAAAATCTTTCTTATTTCCAGATTCTACAGTTTTTACAATCATATTTGTGTCATCTGGTACTTTATGTCCAAAAGGAAGTGAGCTTTCTAAAGTTGTATTATGTGATGTTTCAGATAAATTTTGATTTTTATCTTTTATTGAAGTTTTAGAATTATTATTAACTTCTATATTACTGTTTCCAGAAATATCCGAGCAATCAGGCATATAAGATGAATCATTTGATTCACTGACTGAACTAGTACGACTTACTTTATCTTCGCTTTCTGTAATGAGAAATAATATGTTTACTTTTCACTTAACATAAAAAAAGAATTATCTTCAATATATGTACATGTAATGGTGCCTACATGTTATGAAATGTAATGTATATATGTAATGTATAAAAATATCAAAATTACTACTACAAATTAAAACTTGTCTGATGGGTTGTAAATAATGTAAAATGATGTAAAATAATGTAATATAATTGTAAAATATTGATTTTTTGTTATATAAAATTATAAGTTTAAGATGAAATTGTTGTACCTTCGTCTTCTCGTATATTTATTAAATTAAAGCGAGGTGGAAATGATACATCTTCAAGACTATCATCAAAGTCATTATTTATAGCTTGAGGATCGATGATTTCTTGTTCTGTTTGTAAGTCAAGCGGTAATAGAATATTCCTACATCACATTTTAATTTTAATAAAAAATGTTTTTAGTTTAATATCAGATTAATTGTAAGAAAAAGAATTACCCGTTATTATCAGAATTATTAAGAAAATCCAAACTTATAGATGATTGTTGAAAATCTGAAATGAACAGAAATTATAAACTTCACATTATTTAATAAAATAAAAAAATACAATCAAATACATAATATACTACATATTTCTCCTACCTTGCTGATTTAAGTGACTTATGTCAAAATCTAATTGAGAATTAACTATCATAGATTCTATAACATATTGATTAGAATTATTTGTTAGATTTGGAACCATAATATTAAAAGCAGACAATTCTGCATTTTCATAATTATTTGTTTCCGCATCTAAAATAATGATATTTATAAGCAATAAATAATAAAACAATATTTTTAATATTATTAACTTTATATAGGCAAATGACTTTTTGCTGAAATATGTAATATTAAAACCTTTTATTAAATTTAAAATATTAATATATTAATAAAAACTCAATTTAATAAAATAAACAAGTACAAATAAGAGCCAATTTAATAGAAAGCAAACTATTGAAAGCTTAATAAGCACAATCTAGGCTAAAGAATAATTTAATAGAATAATATTAATATTTATACTAATATTATTGAAATTTTCAGGCTTTTCATTTGTTGTACATTTTGCAATATTTGAGGCATCTGTTTTTTCTTTATTGTGCCTGTCAACAGATACTTAAAAAGCATAATTATTAATTATAAAATAAATAAAAATTAAACTAAAATACGTTATTTTTAATAATAAAATATTTAAATAACAGTATAGTATACTAAAACTGTGTAAAAATAATCAGTTAGAAAAATATTCAGTTAGAAAGAATCAATATTATTTATACTGTTAGAAGTATTTTCATCTTGTATACTACTTTTTTGTAATTTGTTCGTATTGCATTTAGATACTAAAAAAATATATGAGTATTATATTAACTAAAATGTAAATATAAATTTAAAAGAGCATGTTTATTAATTATAAAATAAGTAAAAATCAAATTAAAACAAGTTATTTTGAATGATATAATATAATATTTAAATAACAGTACAGTATACTGAAACTATGCAAAAATGATGAAAAATTTAGTTAAATCAAAGAAACATTTTTACCAGCGTCATTCGAGATTTCCAGCATATCTTCTTTGTTTATTGACTCAATATTATTTATACTGTTGGATGCATTTCGATCTTGTGTGCTATTTTGTTTGAATTTGTTAGCATTATGTTTAGGTACTAAAAAATGAATAAATATTGTTATTATTGAGTATTATTATTGACTACTTTCTAATAATATAATGTTTAAATAACAGTACAGTATACTAAAACTGTGCAAAAATAATAAAAAATATTTAGTTAGATTAAAGAAATGTTTTTACCAGCGTCATTCGAGATTTCCAGCATATTTTTGTCTATTGACTCAATATTATTTATACTGTTAGACGTATTTCCATTTTGTATAGTATTTTGTTGTAATTTGTTCGTGTTGCATTTAGATACTAAAAAAATATGAGTATTATATTAACTAAAATGTAAATATAAATTTAAAAGAGCATGTTTATTAATTATAAAATAAGTAAAAATCAAATTAAAACAAGTTATTTTGAATGATATAATATTTAAATAACAGTACAGTATACTGAAACTATGCAAAAATGATGAAAAATTTAGTTAAATCAAAGAAACATTTTTACCAGCATCATTCGAGATTTCCAGCATATCTTCTTTGTTTATTGACTCAATATTATTTGTACTGTTGGATGCATTTCGATCTTGTGTGCTATTTTGTTTGAATTTGTTAGCATTATGTTTAGGTACTAAAAAATGAATAAATATTGTTAACTAAAATGCAAATATAAATAATAATGAGTATGTTAATTGTATTACCATCATATCTTTTAACCCGCTTTCTCTTTTTAATAGTTGCATTTAGAGTATGTAAATTTTCTTTATTTTTTAATAATGCAATTCTTCTTGACCTTTTTGCATTAATATTGCTATTATAGTCCGTAACTGTGTATAAATGAAACAACAATATTCTAGTTCTTATGCTTTTCTTCGCAATTATAGAATTATAGAAACATAAATTTGTAATAATAAAACATTTTACTTACTGGGTATCTTTTTTTTCATTATGTCATTTTTATTCTCAATTTTAACTTTTAAAGTTTCCAATTTTTCATAACTATCTAAACATTGTAAAAGAAAAAACAGTTATAACAAACCAAATATAAACAGATATTTAATAAATCTTTAATCAAACAATAGCCAAAATGGAATATTCTCTTAAATATAAAAGTAACAATTTTGACACAATATTTTTCAATTGAATAGCAATAATGTAATGTTATATTAATCTATTTTTGAATAATGTATAGGAATAAAAACTTTGGTATTGTATGTATACCATAAAGTTAGAGGTAAAACTATTTTTTACATTTGTATTACAAATATAATTCTATATACCTTCGTAGGCAATAACTTTGCCAGCGTATCGCTTGCCATCCTTATATTTAACGCTGCAACCATCTTTTCTCTCCATTATATCTGTTTTTTTACAGATGTAACGCACTTTGTCCGGAAATAAAATTAATGCAAACATGTTTTGTGTTTGGAAACAAAACACTAGAAACACTGGAAACAAAAAGAACCTCGAGTTCAGCGTTTACAATTATTTTATCTTTTAAGAAAATACTGTATTTATTTATGAAATGTTGTACAATTAATCATTGAAAATCATTTTCAGTGAAACAAACGTAGTAATTATAAAAAATTATTTAATATCATAATCAATTTAATGATCCATTGGAAAAAAATGTTTTCTAACCTAATGCTAACCTTTATAATAAAATAATGAATTTTATGAAAAAACTGCGAGGATACACATATTTCTCAAATATTGTACCAAATAATTAATGTACGAAATACTTTCCCGTATGGAAAACAAAGATTCAACAATTATATATGCATAGGAAATATAAGACTTAAGATAAATAATATAAAACATGATTACGTAAAAAAGTTATATAACATAAAAATAAGTAAACTACTAACCAGTATTTACAAACTGAATCAGTTTGTCGTAAACAAGCGAAATATGCATCTTTAATAAAATTGTAACCTATTAACCTATTAAACACAATATCGTCACCAGAATTAACTAACAAGAAAAAAAAAACAATTCAACATATAGGCCCGTATTCATAATCCGTTCTTATATTTAAGATCGTCTTAAAACATCGTTCAACCAATCAAGAGATGCTATGCGGCCATTTGATTGGTTGAACGAGGTCTTAAGACGATCTTAAATATAAGAACGGACTATGAATACGGGCCATAGATAATCAATCATATCGCCCTCTGCAATTCTTACAGTTATTGTTCAAATAATACTTCGAATTTAAAACAGTAATTCAAATCAAAAGAAATTAAAATAACAAATTAAAATAAAGATTTAGAAAATAAAATTAAACAATGACTTAATTAAAAAAACAAGATTAAATGTGCAGACATAATTTTCACTATTACATTGTAAAAATCAGGTCATACATTTCAAAATATATAGCGGTCCTGCTTGTTGCTATTACATCGTGGAAATCGGTCCCAACATTTCACGATATATCGTAAAAACAATTTCTAAATTCAGCAATATTCATCTTCGCAGCTGTAATATCTTTGCGTGTATCACTTTTCAAACAGTAGTGCATTGTGTACAAATCGAAATTAAGTGTAGCAGAACGTATATGTATTACTGATAGATAAATGAGCGGTCCTGTTTGTTGTCATTACATCAAGGAGATCGGTCCCCACATTTCACGATTCATCGCAAAAATAATTTATAAATTTAGGTATGTTCATCATCGCAGCTGTAATATCATTGTGTGTATCACTCTTTTTAAATAGTAGTGCATTGTGTACAAATCGAAATTAAGTGTAGTAGAACGTATATGTATTATTGATAGATAAATGAGCGGTCCTGTTTGTTGTCATTACATCAAGGAGATCGGTCCCCACATTTCACGATTCATCGCAAAAGTAATTTATAAATTTAGCTATATTCATCTTCGCAGCTGTAATATCTTTGCATGTATCACTTTTTAAACAGTAGTGCATTGTGTACAAATCGAAATTAAGAGCAACATAACGTATATGTATTACTGATAGATAAATGAGCGGTCCTGTTTGTTATATGCTATAAATAAATATTTTTCTAAGCTTTTTAGTTTAATAGGTCTTTAATAAGATTTCCTCTGCTAATTCGTATTTAGATTTGTTATTAACAATTAATTAAACGAGGAATTGACATACACTTTAACTTGTACCATTAAGCCGAATACGCAGAATTTTTGTTCAAACTTATTAAAATTTCAATTTAAATGTGAGATCCTGCTTATTTCTATTACGTCGAGGAAATCGATCCCCACGTTTCATGATACATCGCAGTTTCTAAAAGCAATGTTTATCTCCTGAGTTATAATATCTTTGCGCGTATTACTCTTTAAACAGTAATGCATTGTGTACAAATTAAAATTAGAAGCAACGTATATATGTACTACTGATAAATAAATGAACGGTCCTGTTTGTTGCCATTACATCAAGAAGATCAGTCCCCACATTTCACGATTTATCACAAAAGTAATTTATAAATTTAGCTATATTGATCTTGGCAGCTGGTAATATCTTTGTGTGTATCAGTGTTTAAACAGTAATGCATTGTGTACAAATTAAAATTAGAAGCAACAGAATGTATATCTGCTACTAACAGATAAATAAGCTGTCCTGTTTGTTGTCATTACATCAAGGAAATCGGTTCCCACATTTCACGATTCATCGAAAAGTAATTTTTACATTTATATAGCTATATTCATCTTTGCAGCTGTAATATATTTGCGTGTATTTTTCTTTAAATAGTAGTGCCTTGTGTACAAATTGAAATTAAGAGCATGAGAATGAATTTATGTTACACGTAAAAACATATTTTTCTAAGCTTAAACTTTTCAGTTTAGTAGATCTTCGATTTTAAAGATTTCCTCCGCTAATTCGTAATTAGAATCGTCATTAACAACTAATTAGACGAGGAATTGACATACACTTTAATTTGTACCATTAAAACGGATACGCGAAATTTTTGTTCAAATTTATTAAAATTTTAATTT
>NW_028189319.1:0-27546 GCF_048542155.1 Nylanderia fulva
TCTCCCGAAAATTTCTTTTTGAACGCGCCTTTGGGCGCTGCGCTCCATGGCCCCGGGTGGACCGGGTCCCCAGCCGGCCCGGGGCCCGGTTGGGTACTAAAAGAGATAGTCCGTCGGCGCGTCGAACGAGCGGCGAGCCCGGGACGGTCTAAATACTTTTGAGTTCCCCCACCGGGGTTTCGGTTTCCCCGCCGTCGCCGCCGTTTGGCGGCGGTTGGGACTATAAGAGGTAGGAGAGATTATATTGTACGTGTCGCGCTCTCGACGTTGACAAACGAAGAATCGCCCGAACGGGTCGAGAACGGATTTTGTCGAGTCGCGACTCTGACACGGAGAGAACATTTATATAAAATGTTTGATTTGGAAACCACGAATATATAAAATAATATACGATCGTCGCAGAACGCGCCGCCGCCAAGTCTTCTCATGCTTGGAGGTTGCGTGTCTCGCGAGAACGTACGTTCGACTCTCGCGTCGTCTCGTATTCCTCTTCGCCGGGGATTACGGTGCGGCTCTTCTCGTTCGTCGCCGAACGCGCGCAAAATTAACGCACACTTATTTATTACGAGCACAGCATTGCCACGAGTCGGTGTCGCAAGACCGAATGGCTCTTATGTGGCGCGCACGCCTCTAGTGTGTTGGCCGCGCGGTTCCCTCTCGTTTCGTACGCAGCAGCGGAATCGTCGCGCTTACCGAGCATCTACTCCACGGATACGAGTTTGCGGGAAGAGTTGCTTCTTCCCGCTCGCTTTGTACGCCGTAGCGGAATCTTATTGCTGGTCGTGTGCGGTTAAACGCGTACGAACCAGACAGAACAGTCCTCGACGTCTAAGCATCGCCATCGTCGATCTAGCGTCAGGGTGAATCGCGCGGTCTCTCGAGACCGCGCATCATAACATTTGGGAGAATAAGAACACGAGTATTTTGATCTTGTGGATTTTTGAACGGAGAGGAGGAAGAAGAGGAGAGGCGGCGGCGTCGGGGGTTTACTCTCGCCTCCGTCGTTCTCTCGTACGCTTTACATAATAGCGTTAAACACAGCAGAGTGTCGCCGACCGGCTGAGCAAGACCGGCGGCAAATAAAATGGCACATACGAGCGTGTCGCGCGCGCGTCGGTGTTTCGGCATCGAACGCGCGCGCGCGCGAAAAAGAGCTAGCGACGAGTTTTCGGGCTCGCTCGCGAGTTTCTCCCTTGCGAGTAACCGAACACGAAGCTCCCTGGTTGATCCTGCCAGTAGTCATATGCTTGTCTCAAAGATTAAGCCATGCATGTCTCAGTGCATGCCGAATTAATGTGAAACCGCGAATGGCTCATTAAATCAGTTATGGTTCATTAGATTGTACCCACATTTACTTGGATAACTGTGGTAATTCTAGAGCTAATACATGGAAAACAGAGTCCCGACCAGTGATGGAAGGGACGGTTTTATTAGATCAAAACCAATCGGTGGCGGGCGGCTCGCCGTTCGTCCACCGTTTATTTTGGTGACTCTGAATAACTTTGTGCTGATCGCACGGTCCTAGCACCGGCGACGCATCTTTCAAATGTTTGCCTTATCAACTGTCGATGGTAGGTTCTTCGCCTACCATGGTTGTAACGGGTAACGGGGAATCAGGGTTCGATTCCGGAGAGGGAGCCTGAGAAACGGCTACCACATCCAAGGAAGGCAGCAGGCGCGCAAATTACCCACTCCCGGCACGGGGAGGTAGTGACGAAAAATAACGATACGGGACTCATCCGAGGCCCCGTAATCGGAATGAGTACACTTTAAATCCTTTAACGAGGATCCATTGGAGGGCAAGTCTGGTGCCAGCAGCCGCGGTAATTCCAGCTCCAATAGCGTATATTAAAGTTGTTGCGGTTAAAAAGCTCGTAGTTGAATCTGTGTCGCACACCGTCGGTTCACCGCTCGCGGTGTTTAACTGGCGTGATGTGGGACGTCCTACCGGTGGGCTTAGTTTCGCGAGGGGCGGCCCAACTAATATCCCGTCGCGGTGCTCTTTACTGAGTGTCGAGTCGGGCCGGTACGTTTACTTTGAACAAATTAGAGTGCTTAAAGCAGGCTACCTTCGCCTGAATACTGCGTGCATGGAATAATGGAATAGGACCTCGGTTCTATTTTGTTGGTTTTCGGAACCCCGAGGTAATGATTAATAGGGACAGATGGGGGCATTCGTATTGCGACGTTAGAGGTGAAATTCTTGGATCGTCGCAAGACGGACAGAAGCGAAAGCATTTGCCAAAAATGTTTTCATTAATCAAGAACGGAAGTTAGAGGTTTGAAGGCGATCAGATACCGCCCTAGTTCTAACCATAAACGATGCCAGCTAGCGATCCGCCGAAGTTCCTCCGATGACTCGGCGGGCAGCTTCCGGGAAACCAAAGCTTTTGGGTTCCGGGGGAAGTATGGTTGCAAAGCTGAAACTTAAAGGAATTGACGGAAGGGCACCACCAGGAGTGGAGCCTGCGGCTTAATTTGACTCAACACGGGAAACCTCACCAGGCCCAGACACCGGAAGGATTGACAGATTGATAGCTCTTTCTTGATTCGGTGGGTGGTGGTGCATGGCCGTTCTTAGTTGGTGGAGCGATTTGTCTGGTTAATTCCGATAACGAACGAGACTCTAGCCTGCTAAATAGGCGTACCTTATGGTATCGCGAAGGCCCCCGGCTTCGGCTGGCGGGTTTTTACTACCAACGTACAAACAAATCTTCTTAGAGGGACAGGCGGCTTCTAGCCGCACGAGATTGAGCAATAACAGGTCTGTGATGCCCTTAGATGTTCTGGGTCGCACGCGCGCTACACTGAAGGAATCAGCGTGTGTTCCCTGGCCGAAAGGCCCGGGTAACCCGCTGAACCTCCTTCGTGCTAGGGATTGGGGCTTGCAATTGTTCCCCATGAACGAGGAATTCCCAGTAAACGCGAGTCATAAGCTCGCGTTGATTACGTCCCTGCCCTTTGTACACACCGCCCGTCGCTACTACCGATTAAATGATTTAGTGAGGTCTTCGGACTGGTGCGCGGCAATGTCTCGGCATTGCCGATGTTGCCGGGAAGATGACCAAACTTGATCATTTAGAGGAAGTAAAAGTCGTAACAAGGTTTCCGTAGGTGAACCTGCGGAAGGATCATTAACGTTCCGGAGGTCCTGCTCTGCGTCGAGAGTCCTCTCTTTTGGGAGAGACGCGCGCTCGCAGCAGTCGGCGACTGAATGGACGCGCTGAAAAGGCGCTCTCAGAGAAAAAGAAAATAATGGATTTGACGGAATTTGTTGTTGTGTTTTGATATAACGACGGACGCCATCGCGCCTCTCTGACCGAAAGTAGTCGGCAAGCAGAGCAGCGCGCCCGGCGGTGTTCGACGACGATTCGGAGCGAGACGCTTCGCGATCACGCTCGTGTGTGTGCCATTCTCCGGCCACACACACACAGAGCGTCGATTCGGCGTTGAGCGCGAACCGGTGGTAACCTATGCCCGCGCACGCGTGTGTGCAGCACCCACGACGTTCGTCGACGCGCGCCCTCCCCGTTGTCGCGGGGCAGCGGTCAGCGTGCCGAGAACACACGGTGTGCGACCGCGAGTGCCGAGCGAGAGGACCCCCATATATTATTATAATATACAGGGTGATTTAAAACAACCGTTTGTCCTTAAAATGTCGTATTCCTGACTCAATTCTAAGACGATTTTTCCTTTGCCAAAATTTTATCCGAAGCTTAGTTTTTGAAATATAAAAAGAAATAGTTAGCAAATTACAGCACGAGTACGGGCTGTAATCAGGAGCGGCGCAACACATTATCCGACGCGGGCGATTACGTGGGCGCTCGAAGCGATCAGCTGTTTGTTACACGCGGCGTTTTGTGTGTGTGTGTGTGCGTGTGTGTGTACGCGTATACACACACACACACACTCTCTCTCTCTCTCTCTCTCTCTCTCTCGCTGATTGTTACCTTGTAGAGATGTTTGATGTCCTTTGACGAATAATTGTTGCCTGACTGGATACAATCCGATATTGACACACTGTGACACACTGCATAATGAAATCATTTTTTTGTAATAAATTCTATTGACACTTTGACTCACGCACTTGATTAAAAATTATTGTAATAAATAACTGATTACAAATTACAACACATAATCACAATCTGAGAGAATTTTCTCTTAGAATTTGCCCTGAAAATTGTGGTAATCGTAGGATAATATTGTATGGAAAAAATTTTATTAGAATTCCTCTAATTAATATTTATCACATTCAAAATAATAATATCTATCACAATAAAATATGAAACATGTTTTATTAATTTTACTAAACCGTAAAGTAAAATTAATGAAATATATTTTATATTTTATTGTGATAGATATTATTATTTTTAATGTGATAATTATTAATCAGAGAAATTCTAATAAAATTCTTTCCATACCATATTCTCTTACAATTACTATAACTTTTAGGGTAAATTCTAAGAGAAAATTCTCTCAGTGTTTTGATTAATTATTAAAAATTACTTGTAAAAACGCGCGGCGCGCACAGCACACGTTACTCGATGCGGACGGCAATAGTTTACACGGCAAGGACACGACAATCATAATCACAATCTAAGAGAATTTTCTCTTAGAATTTACCTAGAAAATTATGGTAATCGTAGGACATTATGATGTGGAAAGAATTTTATTAGAATTTCTCTACTATTTATCATATTAAAAATAATAATATGTATTACAAGAAAATATAAAATATGTTTGATTAATTTTACTATACAGTTTAGTAAAATTAATCACACATATTTCATATTTTATTGTGATAGATATTATTTTTAATGTGATAAATATTAATCAGAGAAATTTTAATAAAATTCTTTTCATACCGTATTGTCTCACAATTACCATAACTTTTAGGGTAAATTTTAAGAGAAAGTTCTCTCAGTGTACCGATTAATTATTAAAAATTACTTGTAAAAAGGCACACGTTACTCGATGCGGACGACAATTGTTTACACGGCAAGGACACGACAACAGACTGCGGCGACGGACGACGCGACGCGTCGCCACGCTTCGCGACACGTCTAGACGATAACAATCACGCGGCGTTGCCGAACATGTGATTGACGCGAGACATGTATTAAAACGTATAATAATTATGTTATTAAAAAAGGCATATTATAACGTATTATAATTTTTTACGTTATAATACATTTTTTTTAATGACTTAACATTATCCGCCCGTTTTGCCCTTTCTTTTTAAGCGAGACGTGAGAAAAATAATTATGTTTTGCGAACAAGATGTTCCATGTATAAATGTATTGGTCGCTCTGAAAAGAGCGGATTGACTTTGGTCGCTCTGAAAAGAGCGGATTGACTTTGGTCGCTCTGAAAAGAGCGGATTAACTTTGGTCGCTCTGAAAAGAGCGGATTAATTTATAATAGGTGCTCAAAATGACCACCATCCATCCTTATGCAAGCTCTCATGCGTTTAAATAAATTTAATTGCACGTTCTCCATTACTTCCTCTTCGATATTCCAAATTACATATCGCAATCTGGTTTCTAAATCGTCGACGTCCTCGGGAAGCGTTTGTATATTGATTCCTTACAGTATCCCCATAAAAAGAAATCAAGAGAATTAAGGTCCGGGGATCTTGCGGGCCAACGTATCGGGCCATACCGACCCATCCAACGTCCAGGAAACTGCTCGTTCAAGTAGTTTGTTACAATCCTGGCGTTGTGTGGTCCAGCACCGTCTTGTTGAAAGAACATTTTATTTCTTTCAAATAGTGGCACTTCTTCTAAAAAATCGGGCAGATTTTCTTTCAAAAGTTCCACGTACGTCTGGCCAGTTAAAATATCTGGTAGAATAACAGGCCCAAGTATTTGGGTACCCATTATTCCAGCCCAGATATTTATTTTACAAGTAATTTTTAATAATTAATCAAAACACTGAGAGAATTTTCTCTTAGAATTTACCCTAAAAGTTATAGTAATTGTAAGAGAATATGGTATGGAAAGAATTTTATTAGAATTTCTCTGATTAATAATTATCACATTAAAAATAATAATATTTATCACAATAAAATATAAAATATATTTCATTAATTTTACTTTACGGTTTAGTAAAATTAATAAAACATGTTTCATATTTTATTGTGATAGATATTATTATTTTGAATGTGATAAATATTAATTAGAGGAATTCTAATAAAATTTTTTCCATACAATATTATCCTACGATTACCACAATTTTCAGGGCAAATTCTAAGAGAAAATTCTCTCAGATTGTGATTATGTGTTGTAATTTGTAATCAGTTATTTATTACAATAATTTTTAATCAAGTGCGTGAGTCAAAGTGTCAATAGAATTTATTACAAAAAAATGATTTCATTATGCAGTGTGTCACAGTGTGTCAATATCGGATTGTATCCAGTCAGGCAACAATTATTCGTCAAAGGACATCAAACATCTCTACAAGGTAAGAATCAGTGAGAGAGAGAGAGAGAGAGAGAGAAAGAGAGAGTGTGTGTGTGTGTGTGTGTGTGTACGCGTATACACACACACACACACACACACACACAAAACGCCGCGTGTAACAAACAGCTGATCGCTTCGAGCGCCCACGTAATCGCCCGCGTCGGATAATGTGTTGCGCCGCTCCTGATTACCGCCCGTACTCGTGCTGTAATTCGCTAACTATTTCTTTTTATATTTCAAAAACTAAACTTCGGATAAAATTTTGGCAAAGGAAAAATCGTCTTAGAATTGAGTCAGGAATACGACATTTTAAGGACAAACGGTTGTTTTGAATCACCCTGTATATATAACACAGAGAAGGGATCGATGATATTTCGACCAATCTGTCAACTGTGTCGGTCCGACGGTTTCTTCAAAGAGCTTCCGCCCCGGCTCTCCCGTTGCGGGAGAGACGCTCCGAACGAGAAACACACAACTCTATCTTTGTGCCGTAGCCTTCCCTGGCGGGAGGCGGCGGTCCGCGCGCGTCCGAGGACGCGCGCGGACAGGCTGATCGAAGAGCCACCACGATTATTCTCTCTCTCTCGTCCGAGAGAAGAGACCACGATGGTTGAACGAGAAGCGCGTTTCTTCGCGAACGCAAAAATTTCGAACGATTACCCTGAACGGTGGATCACTTGGCTCGTAGGTCGATGAAGAACGCAGCTAATTGCGCGTCAACTTGTGAACTGCAGGACACATGAACATTGACATTTCGAACGCACATTGCGGTCCACGGATACAATTCCCGGACCACGCCTGGCTGAGGGTCGTTTTAGTACCCCTAAACTGCTATGCGCCCGAAAAGCGCGCACGGCCACGACGCGGGCGACCAGAGAATGGCGCGCGCGTCGCCTGTGCCCTGTGCAACGCTTACAATGGGCGTACGAGCGATCGTTGGACGTTCGCCCGAGGTGTCTGTGCCGCGCCGACCGGCCGCGGTGCAAATCCTGGCGTCGTCTGAAATGACACACCGAAATAATAATAATGAGGAGGAGAAGCGCACAAGCGTGTAAAACGTTGGCGAACGCGCGCCCAGAGAATGCTGCGCGAATTAAGAGGGGGAGCGTGTTTGTGTATCCAAGTCGTGTGTGTACGCGAGAGCCGAGGAGAAATGGGATGAGAGTAAGAGCGCGCGCGAAGGGAGCAACAAACGGCCAAAAAAAG
The DNA here is from genome assembly GCF_048542155.1 of Nylanderia fulva. NCBI lineage: Eukaryota > Metazoa > Arthropoda > Insecta > Hymenoptera > Formicidae > Nylanderia > Nylanderia fulva. The sequence continues at coordinate 7,669 of NW_028189319.1, forward strand.
GGTCAGGACGGTGAATGGCACCGCTTTCCCTAGAGCGGCGCGTGCGTCGTTGTCTCCCGAAAGTAGGTAGCGCTTGTCTCACCGTCTCTCCTCTCCGTACATCACACAGACTGACCGGACTGCTCTCGCACTCTGTGCCGCGTCTCTCGGTGCGATAGCGCTCGCGCGTCTTATGCCGAGGCGCCCTTGCCCGCACACATAACGGTATTACGGAGAAATATACGGCGCGTCGTCGTCCGGCGGAGAGAGCATTCGTAATCCTTTACCTCTTTACGGAGAAGGGTTTTGAATCGCGAGCCGACCGCGTGTCCGAGTCCACGAAAATTTTTCGTAAAGCGAAAAAAGGGGACCGGCGCGCCGCGTCGTGTACTCGTCGAATCGATTCCGCCCGAATTTCGTATATAAAAGAGAAGGGAGAGCCGAGAATCTCGAACCCCGCGATATATCGTCTCCATTACCACCAACGAGTGTGTGTGCGGTTAGCGCCCCGGCGATTTGCCTTCTCGCGTATTTCGTGTGCTGCCGCTGCTGCTCTCTCGTTCGACGCTCTCTCTCTCTCCCTCTTATAATATATATTATAGAGGAGAGACGACGATGAGCGACGCGGAGGAGGCAAACGGCTACGAAAACTCACTATGCGACGACCTCAGAGCAGGCGAGATTACCCGCTGAATTTAAGCATATTATTAAGCGGAGGAAAAGAAACTAACCAGGATTTCCTTAGTAGCGGCGAGCGAACAGGAAAGAGCCCAGCACCGAATCCCGCGGTTCCGCCACAGGGAAATGTGGTGTTTAGGAGGATCCGCTTATCCCGAGGTGCCGCGTCGCGTCCAAGTCCATCTTGAATGGGGCCACTTACCCGTAGAGGGTGCCAGGCTCGTAGCGACCGGTGCGCGCCTCGGGAGGATCTCTCCTTAGAGTCGGGTTGCTTGAGAGTGCAGCTCTAAGTGGGTGGTAAACTCCATCTAAGGCTAAATACGACCACGAGACCGATAGCGAACAAGTACCGTGAGGGAAAGTTGAAAAGAACTTTGAAGAGAGAGTTCAAGAGTACGTGAAACCGTTCAGGGGTAAACCTAAGAAACCCAAAAGATCGAACGGGGAGATTCATCGTCAGCGGCGCTGGCTTCGCGTCGGTCGGCGATGTCCCGCGGAGTCCTTGCGGCTCGCGCGCGGGCACGCTACCGTGCGCCGATGTCCGGCGCTCGTCGTCGTGCACTTCTCCCCAAGTAGAACGTCGCGACCCGCTGGGTGTCGGTCTACGGCCCGGGTGCGGTGTCTGTCGCGTCGCCGGTAAAACGGCACGCGACAAACCCTCGGTCGCCCGGCCGGCTGCTCGGCGGTACGCGCAAGGTATCAGGCCGCACTATTCACGGTGCGTCGAGACCGTCGCAAGCGCGCGCCACGGTACTCGGAGGTTACGGACTTCGCGCCGTCCCCGGTCCTGGCCCGCTGTTGGTTACAGTACGGTACACCTTCGACAGGCCTGCGAACGTCTCCCGCGGTCTCGCGGGAGACCGATACCGGTCGGCGACGCTACTGCTTTGGGTACTCTTAGGACCCTGTCTTGAAACACGGACCAAGGAGTCTAACATGTACGCGAGTCATTGGGACTTGTCGCGAGACCTAAAGGCGTAATGAAAGTGAAGGTCGGCCCTGGCCGTCGACCTAGGGAGGATGGGCCGCGTCGCGATGCGGCCTCGCACTCCCGGGGCGTCTCGTTCTCATCGCGAGAAGAGGCGCACCCAGAGCGTACACGTTGGGACCCGAAAGATGGTGAACTATGCCTGGTCAGGACGAAGTCAGGGGAAACCCTGATGGAGGTCCGTAGCGATTCTGACGTGCAAATCGATCGTCGGAACTGGGTATAGGGGCGAAAGACTAATCGAACCATCTAGTAGCTGGTTCCCTCCGAAGTTTCCCTCAGGATAGCTGGCACTCGGCCGTTCCGCACGGAACGCGCGCGAGTCTCATCTGGTAAAGCGAATTGATTAGAGGCCTTGGGGCCGAAACGACCTCAACCTATTCTCAAACTTTAAATGGGTGAGATCTCTGGCTTTCTTGAATTATGAAGCCACGAGCATCTTCGGATCAGAGTGCCAAGTGGGCCATTTTTGGTAAGCAGAACTGGCGCTGTGGGATGAATCAAACGCAGAGTTAAGGCGCCCAACTCGACGCTCATGGGACACCATGAAAGGCGTTGGTTGCTTAAGACAGCAGGACGGTGGCCATGAAGTCGGAAATCCGTTAAGGAGTGTGTAACAACTCACCTGCCGAAGCAACTAGCCCTGAAAATGGATGGCGCTGAAGCGTCGAGCCTATACTCTGCCGTCAGCGGCAAGTGGGGCGGCAACCGGGAGCGGGCGTTAGTCTTCTTCTCGCGTCGTCACGAAGCCCTGACGAGTAGGAGGGTCGCGACGGTGAGCGCAGAAGGGTCTGGGCGCGAGCCTGCCTGGAGCCGCCGTCGGTGCAGATCTTGGTGGTAGTAGCAAATACTCCAGCGAGGCCCTGGAGGACTGACGTGGAGAAGGGTTTCGTGTGAACAGCCGTTGCACACGAGTCAGTCGATCCTAAGCCCTAGGAGAAATCCTATGTCAATGACGGCGTACAATATACTCGAGTGTCGAGAAATAATAATAAATATTATACGAAAGACACACGCCCGTCGGGCGAAAGGGAATCCGGTTCCTATACCGGAACCCGGCAGCGGAACCGCATACAATTCGGGCCCTCGTAAGAGTGTTTGTCGGGGTAACCCAAAATGACCTGGAGACGCCGTCGGGTGATCCGGGAAGAGTTTTCTTTTCTGTATAAGCGTTCGAGTTCCCTGGAAACCTCTAGCAGGGAGATAGGGTTTGGAACGCAAAGAGCACCGCAGTTGCGGCGGTGTCCGGATCTTCCCCTCGGACCTTGAAAATCCAGGAGAGGGCCACGTGGAGGTGTCGCGCCGGTTCGTACCCATATCCGCAGCAGGTCTCCAAGGTAAAGAGCCTCTAGTCGATAGAATAATGTAGGTAAGGGAAGTCGGCAAATTGGATCCGTAACTTCGGAATAAGGATTGGCTCTGAGGAGCGGGGCGTGTCGGGCTTGGTCGGGAAGCGGGTCTGGCTGACGTGCCGGGCCTGGGCGAGGTGAACGGTCGGTGTTCTCGCGCCGGTCCCGGGATCCGAGCTCGGTCCCGTGCCTTGGCCTCCCGCGGATCTTTCTTGCTGCGAGGCTTTCGTGGCGGCGCGAGCCGTCGTGGTCGTCCTCTTCGGCCGCCATTCAACGCTCAGCTCAGAACTGGCACGGACTAGGGGAATCCGACTGTCTAATTAAAACAAAGCATTGCGATGGCCCTCGCGGGTGTTGACGCAATGTGATTTCTGCCCAGTGCTCTGAATGTCAACGTGAAGAAATTCAAGCAAGCGCGGGTAAACGGCGGGAGTAACTATGATTCTCTCGGGGAGTAACTATAACTCTCTCGGGGGAGTAACTATGACTCTCTCGGTCCTCAAAGCAACACGCCGCGATGGTACTTAGAGAGAGTCGTAGTTGGGTCGTGATGCGCCAACGAAGTCCTCTAGTAAGGACCTTCAGCCTCTCACGTCCAAGTTGTACCTCACCTCCTCGTGGTCACTCCCGGGCAACGTCCCCACCATAGCAAGACGGTACGGTGGGCGACGGCTAACGGGTGTACAGCGCCGAGCAAATTAGCACGCTCGGAACTCGCCAAGCTGGCGCATCAGGGATAACTTGTTAGGCCTGTCATCGGCCGAAAAGGCGAAGCGAAGAAAGGAATCAAATGGCGTAAGCCATCATGGGGGAACAGATTATTCTGTGAAAAAGGGAAATTGCTGTCCCAGAATTGGGAAACTAACCCCTAGCTCGCCTTTTCTCTTCTTCCAAGCCGGCTCTTTGTAGTCCGGGTATACCTTGTGCAATCAGACACCAAAGAAACCATCGGGGTGAGGAGCAGCCTAGAGTGCCCAGAGTTTGTTTGCGGAAATCAAAAGCAACACGCCGCAAACTAATTTATAACCGTCGGGGTGAGGTGCAGCCCACGATTGCCCGACCGTCGTCTTGGCTCCAGGCGACGGTCTATTCAGGAGCAAATATGGATAGTGAAATAGAAAAAGCCTCGGAGGCGGACGACCCCGAGAACGCTTCTGGCGGGGCGGACGCTGCCTATGTGGCGAAAAGACGAGGAAGCGCGAGCGGCGCCCGAGTCCCAGGGGCGCCGTCGGACGGGCGATGGGACCCAATACCCATTCGGGTTACCCAGCTCTTGACCATCCAAGGAAGTACAGATGCAGTCATGGACTGCCCAAAATGTTTGGAGAACAGTAGAAGTATCAGTTGCATTGGTGCAAAGCAGCTGAACGCACACTTTCTAGAACAACATCCAGATGTGCATGTCAATTGGGAGTGCGAGAAATGTCGGGAAGTCTTTCCAAAAATCCATTCATGGCGCTGTCATTACCCTAAGTGCAGGGGTAAAAAGGTCAATCCAGCGGCCGAGTACAAATGCGAGAACTGTAAGTTGAGCTTCGAATCAAGGATTGGACTCTCGCAACATGAAAGGTTTGCTCACCCGAAAATAAGGAATACAAAGAGAGCAGCCGAGGCTGAAAAACCAGCCGAAAAGAGTGGCAGAAAGTTAACCGTGTGGACTGCGGATGAGATGGAGCGGCTCGAACAACTCAATCTAAGGTTCCAAGACGAGCGAAACATTAACATCAAGTTGATGGAATTTTTCCCGGGTAAAACCAATAAGCAAATAAGCGATGCAAGACGTCGACTGAAACCGGCCGTTGTACCGGCCCCACAACCTGATGTAGCTCCACGGCAGCCAGAATTGGCTGCTGTAGTCGAGGTTCCTAGAACGCAGAACGAATCTCCGGCGCGAAGTGCAGCGCCGGAGCAATTATCCTTTGAAGGCGAGGATTGGAGAGAGAGTGTGCTGGCGGAAATCGAAGCGGAAAGTGAACTGAAAGGCGTATGGGCAACCATGGTTGCAAGACTGGTCTCGTTAGCAAGTAAAAGAACGACCAGTGAGGATATTGACTTGCTATGCGACAAGATAACAGAATGCCTGAATAAAAACAAGGGAGTACATAAAGATTCCAGAAAACGTAGGAATCGAAAAACCAAAAGCCGTCCGCCAAACAGGATGGAGAAGAGGCGCTTCGCCTTTGCAAAATTCCAGGAGCTAATGAATAACTGTCCAAGGAAGCTGGCAGATGCCGTGACCGCCAATGACCTATCGCTTATACAATTGCGTCAATCGCCCGAGATGGCGAAAATTAAAGAATTGTACACCAATCTATGGGGTTCGCCCGGCCCCCAGCAAGAACCAATCGGTGTTGCAGACGCCGAGGTTCCGCTGAGAGATATTTTCCTACCAATAAAGCCAAAGGAAGTGCAGGACAAAATCAGACGCATTGCCAACTCTTCAGCTGTTGGTTTAGATAAGATTGAAAAGGCTGACTTGAAAGAAAAAGGCATCAGTATTGTTTTGGCTAAGTTCTTCAATCTCCTGCTCCTAAAAGAGGCTTATCCAATAGCTTGGAAGCAGAATCGCACTACCCTTATACCTAAAGCGAGTAAAGATCTCTCGGATGTTAAAAACTGGAGGCCTATAACTATCTCCTCAATGTTAAGCAGAATATTTTCATCGCTGCTGGACCGTCGCATACGCGAGGTCATTCAACAGACGCTAAGACAGAAAGGCTTTACTAAAGAGAATGGCTGTTTTACGAACACTAGACTACTCAGTGCAGCCATTAGTGAAGCAAAAGCGTCGGGCGGTGTTTTCACCGTCCTGGATATATCGAAAGCATTCGATACTATCCCACACAAGGCCATCTATTGGGCATTAATAAGAAAAGGAATCCCGGCCAAAGTGGCAAATTACATCGTGAACATGTACAGTGGTTGCAAGACCACTATAAAGGCTAGAAGTGACGGGGTGCCGATCGAATTAAAGAGAGGTGTCAAGCAAGGCGATCCCCTGTCACCCACCTTGTTTAACTTGGTGATTGAGCCTATAATTGAAATGGTGCAAGAAAATACCGTAGGTGTTAAAGTCGAGGAGCGCAATTTAGCAGCAATGGCATTCGCTGATGATATGGTACTCTTAGCACAAGACCGACAAACGTCCATCGATCAGATCAACTCGGTCTATACCGAGCTAAGAAAGCGTGGTATGGCGCTTTCTATTGAAAAATGCTTTGCCTTCGAGTACGTACCAAGACCAAAAACCTGGTACATTAGAGACCCGGAGATGGTCGTAAGAGGAACCCCGATTCCATATGGAGAACCAGATAAAGCCTTTAGATATCTAGGTGCAACAGCCACACCTTGGAGAGGCCTGATCGAGGGTTCAGAGCTCCATACGATTCAGGGAGTCATAGAGAGGGTGAAGGCGCTCCCTATTAAGCCAATGCAGAAAATACTTCTGTTGCGCACGTACCTGCTGCCCAGATTCACCTATGGGTTGGTAATGCGTCCGCCATCCAAAGAGACGCTGAAAAACATTGACATAGCCATTAGAAGCGGTGTTAAACAGATCTTACATCTGCATGAGACCACAAATAGTGCCTTCCTATACACGCCTATGAAGGAAGGGGGACTTGGTCTTCTCGAGACACTTCCCATGGTCTATCTGGCAGCACTCAGGAACGCCGCGAAAGCGGCCGCATATGACGATATACTCGTCCGAAAAGTTATCTGTAATGAAGCATCGCAAAAAGTGCACAAGTCTTACGCTGCAGCGCTGCGACTATCTTGCCCAGCGTCCATCAAGCAGATAGAGGAAAGGAAGAGACAAATTAAGAACAATTACAGGCAGGAGTGGGCGCAATTAATTGCGCAAGGACAAGGGGTCCAAGACTTTGGCCAAGAACCACTCAGTAATGCATGGCTATCTCGTAGCAATTTGTTACGCTCCTCGCGTCTTATAGACGCGATTAAAATGCGAACCAACACTTATCCTACACGCATGACTATGCGAAGAGCGCACGATAATGTAGACACCGTCTGCCGGGCTTGTGGCGAGGCAGACGAGACATTAGGTCATATACTTGGTCAATGTAGTGCAACCAAGACAAAACGCATAAAGCGTCATAATGAGATAGTAAACCTCCTGAAAGATCGTCTCTCTGTGAACAACAGAGTTATAGTGGAACCCACTATAGAACTTCATGGCGAAAGATTCAAACCCGACCTCGTCATTTTGAATGAGGAACGGGCTCTCGTGCTCGACGTTACGGTCCGGTACGAGAACAGGAACTTTCTAGCAGAAGCAGCCAGAGAGAAGGTGGATAAATACAAAGACATCTCTAATAAATTAAAGGACAACTTTAACGTCCCTACCTCGAGAGTAGTGCCTATTGTCGTTGGCTCAAGAGGAGCTTTACCAACTGAAACAGTATTGGAATTAAAGCAGCTAAAAATAAAGAAAGAGGACTGGCTAACCATGTCCCTTATAGCTCTAAGAAGCTCAATCGAGATCGCAAATGCATTCATGGATAAATAACCTGTCTCAATGTGCTCACAGTACAAACTAATTTAAAATTTAACTTATAACAAAGATGCTAACCTGGGGCATCGGAGTTGGCCGGCCTTGCAACGTGGGAGAAGCGGAAGTGATTCCCGCCACCGCGGCGAGCCGAGCCCTGGCACGTTTATTGCTGTATTAACTTATAATAATAATTTATTTGCTTATTTATTTATTTATCTAATTTAATAATGTTTTACCCATTTACACTCATCTAAGCGGGTGAATGATCCGACACGGTTACTGGAGACCTACTCCGGGAAGTCCGCCCGCTACGCGGGCGCAGGTTTAGCCAAATGCCTCGTCATCTAATTAGTGACGCGCATGAATGGATTAACGAGATTCCCACTGTCCCTATCTACTGGCGAGGTGGCCATGCCTCTTGTCTCGGCTGCAATGTTGCACCAGGGGCGGGGTGGGCATATGAGCTCCTCTTTGTATCGTGGAAAGGCGCCGCTTTTACGGGAGCCCAAGTGTTCCCTCCGCCGCTCCACATTTCGGCGGCCTTTGGGAGGCCGGAGTCAAGAGCCTTAAAACGCATCTGAGGCGCGCTGTTGGTTCCCACACACTTTCGAGGGCTGAACTCGCGACGCTTCTATGTAAAATAGAAGCGTGCCTTAACTCGCGACCAATCGCTCCGCTTAGGGACGACCCGGGTGACTTGTCGGCGCTTACCCCGGGTCACTTTCTGATTGGACGGCCCCTCGTAGCCGTTCCGGAGGAATCGGTACTCGCGATCGACCCGCGTAGGCTCTCGCGATGGCAACTAATCCGTGCCATGCAGGAAACCGTGTGGCGTGCCTGGTCACAGGATTATTTACATTCGCTTCAACAGCGAAACAGGTGGTGCAAGCAGTCTCCTAACTTCGCAATAAGCGAATTAGTATTAGTTAAAAGTCCCGTGTTCCCTCCGAGCAAATGGGAGCTTGCCCGAGTACAGCAAATCCATCCCGGATCTGATGGACTCGTTCGAGTTGTGACCATACGCACCGCACGGTCCACATTGAAACGACCTATTGCGCAATTATGCCGACTGCCAATACGTGATAACTCTAACGCGTCCGCAACGGATGAAGCCGCTAACTTGTAAGAGTTATGTAATCTTCGAAACGACTTTCTCAGTGCGAGTCGTCTTCACCTGTATGTTTTTTGTAATCATCTTCCTCGACGATTCGCTCCCGCTTCGTTTAAATTTATTTCGCATTCGTTCGCATACGAGGCGGGCGGTATGTTGAAGATTCGTTCTTCGGATCGAATCCTCGAGGACGATCGAATTTTCTAGAATGTTTTTTTGTTAAATTCCTTAGTGTTTACGCCAAGGAAACACGTGAAACCAACGTGTACACTCGCCGCTAATTGGCGTGTGTACATCGCCTGATTTTCTGATGGTCCAATCGAGGACCCCGATCGGCTGCCGCCCTACGCGAGCTCCGAAATTTGCGCAGCCCTCGAGTCAGTCCTCGAGAGAGCGAGCGCCGAGAAACATAAGTCTCGGTACGCGACGAACTTGTAGAAAGTGAATAAACTAATTTAAACCGTTTCAAAACGCGTACAATCATTTGATCACGTTAACCCGGCATCCTACAACGTTAAATCTTATACACACATCATAATATCCTACGATTATCATAATTTTCTAGGTAAATTCTAAGAAAAAATTCTCTTAGATTGTGATTATGATTGTCGTGTCTTTGCCGTGTAAACTATTGCCGTCCGCATCGAGCAACGTGTGCTGTGCGCGCCGCGCGTTTTTACAAGTAATTTTTAATAATTAATCAAAACACTGAGAGAATTTTCTCTTAGAATTTACCCTAAAAGTTATGGTAATTGTAAGAGAATATGGTATGAAAAGAATTTTATTAGAATTTCTCTGATTAATAATTATCACATTCAAAATAATAATATTTATCACTGTTTAAAACTTGGAACAAAGCTGTCGAGAAAAAAAATATATATATATATATTGTTCTGGTTCCGAGTCGAAGCCAGGGACTCAAGGCTCGACCAACAATCGACTTTGTTTGGCACCTCGAGCGGACATCGACAGGTCAACCGGCCAGCGAATCACGATTAGCCGCGCGCGTGTCACGCGCCGAGTTCATGCAAAGCTCGTGATTCCGAATCGGTTGTCTTCCCCGAGGTTAAAAAGGGAGTTCAGTTAGCGACAAGTGGAGTTATTTTCCCGTCGTGGAGTTAACTTTAACGAACATTCCCGCGGGAATCTAAATGTTGAGCTTCGCGCCTTATTCGCGAGTTCATTTACAAGGTTCAAACGCGGGGGTCTGGTGGTGGAAACAATTCGTAAACTCAAAGTCAAAATTACATCGTGTTTCGCGGAACGAAGTGAAGTATTCCGCGAAGGTGTTGCCGTCGGCGTCGATAACACGCCCGGAACATCATACACTGTGCTAATCGAGACTGGACGCGACGATTAAAAGGGAATCGTCGCGAGTTCGACGCCGTCGGCGTGGCAATTGAACGTCACGGCGTTAATTCTTCAGGCACCGGAGAAATCCGCTTGTCGATAAGAAAACATCCGCGGAAAGGTTGCCGTCGGCGCAGCGGTAACGCTCCCCGGCATATCCCGTGTATTCTTAAGCGACATAACAGTGTCGCGATTCGACCAAAAGTCGTCGCGCATTCGTTGCCGTCGGCACCGTGCTCACGAGCCCGGTACCTTCGATCAAGTCACTATTAATAGCTCATTAACAAAGAAATAATGGCAGAATTAAGAAATTTGCTCATCTCGCAAGTTGAAACAATCGACTCGATAAAGCGAGTTCTCGTTAACTTCAAGAAATTAGCGAAAGCTAATGTTACATTAGCAAAGACGCAGAGGCGTCTTGCAACGCTGGAAACGCTTTGGACTTCCTGTCAAGGGCTACACGTCAAGCTGCTGCAAGCCACAACTTCGGAGGAGCAGAAGACTGTCTCGTATTTCCTGAATGGAAACTTCCTGAGCGCCGAGGAGATCTACCACGACACGGCCGACCTCCTTCGCGATACGATAAGTCTCGAAATACGAAAATACGATTAAGATTCTCAATTAATCAATCTCCGTTGTTAGAACACAGTACTGATTCTTCAATTCGCGAGGGCATTCATAATCACAATTTTCAGTTGCCACGGATCTCACTTCCGAAGTTTTCGGGCAAGTTCTCCGAATGGGAGAGTTTTAAAAATACTTTCGAGTCTCTTGTCGCGAGTAATGATTCTCTCTCGAACACGCAGAAATTTCATTACCTCAAAACGAGCGTCATCAGTGACGCTGCCTCGATTATTAGTAATTTAAAGATTTCCGACGCTAATTATGAGTCCGTCTGGCAGTTGTTGATTGACGAGTATGATGATCAACTTACGTTGATCTATACTCACATTCACGCCTTCATGTGCCTACCGATAATGAAGACGGAAAACGTCGCGGAAATGCGAAAGTTGAGAGATACCGTGTCCGCATCTCTAGCGGCTCTCACTAACCTAAAGCGGCCGGTACGCGAGTGGGATGACATTCTCGTCTACGTCATCTCTCAAAAATTTAGTTCGAAAACAAGAAGCGAATGGAATTTAAAAATTTCGTCAAGTCGCGAGCTTCCTTCGTACAAGGATATTCATGAATTCCTCACGCTTCGAATACGAGGTTTGTCGGACTTCTCCGACAATCCTAAAGTAATCGTCAATTCTAAGAGTGACAAAACGCAGTCCTCCGTTCATAATCTTTCCGCGATTAAGTGCATTTGCTGTTCCGGCAGTCATTCGGTAATGAAGTGCGAGGAATTTCGTCGGAAAAACGCGACATAGCGGCATGCCATCGCGCGACAGAATCGGGTCTGCTTCAATTGTTTGCGAGCGGGACATTTCACGCCGAAATGCTCGAGCAAAATTCGATGCGCTCATTGTCAACGCTCTCATAACACATTGTTACACAATGAGAGTGATCAAAGTAAGGACACAGCGGAAAATTCCCGTTTATCGAATTCGAGCGTTAATGCGTCTACTACCACGAGTAAGACTGTCGTAGTCGGCGACGCCACCGTCGCCAGCCTGCAAACTCTCAAACCTTAGAATACCACGATGCCCACCGTTCTTCTCGCGACCGCGTGGGTTGACATACACACTTCTGAAGGAAGATGTTTTAAGGTCCGCGCTTTATTAGATCAAGGGTCTAATTTTAGCTTTATTTCCGAAGCATTGAGTCAAACGCTTCGCACTAAACGACAGAGGACCGATCTTCAAATAAAAGGTTTCAGGGAGAAATATGCCGGTTCTGCACGATCTAGAGTTTCGCTAAATTTGACGCCGTGCGAAAAATTGAATCCTGTATTTCCGGTCACTGCGTATGTATTCCCGCGAATAACTTCGTACGCCACGTCGCGAATTTGGCCTATAGAATCATGGCCTCATTTACAGGGCCTTTCACTAGCATATCCGGATCCATCTAGTCGACATCAGATTCACATGCTGATCGGCGCGGACGTGTACGGTTCGCTCTTATTGCGCGACCTGAGACAGGGCCCCTATAGAGCGCCCACTGCCCAATCGACCTCGTTCGGTTGGATAATCTCTGGACCGACCGGAAGTAAAGAAACTACTTCACAAGAAGTAACTGTTTTGAGTTGCGTATCCGCGCTGGATGTGGACTCTCTCCTCCAGAAATTCTGGGAGGACAAAGAGATTCCCACGCCAACTTCCCTCACGGAGGAGGAAGAAAAATGCGAATCTTATTTCGCTCAAACGCACAGTCGTGATCCTGACGGTCGTTATGTCGTGAGATTACATTTCAAAAATGCTTTGCCGATCGATATCGGGGAATCTCTCTCCATAGCGCGTACATTGTACGGTCGTCTGGAAAATAAATTGAATTCAAAATCCGATCTCTGTTCGCTATACAGAGACTTTCTTACAGAATACGAGGCCCTTGGACATATGACTCGCGTTGGCGAGTCCGAACCCACTGAGAATATACCGATTTATATTCCCCATCATCCAGTAATAAGAGAGCATAGTTGCACCACCAAGCTTCGAGTCGTATTTAACGCGTCGTGTAAAACCCGGAATGGCACGTCACTTAACGACCATTTGCTCATCGGGCCAAAGTTGCAGCAGGATCTCCCTGCCGTCTTATTGCGTTGGCGTGCATGGCGCTTGGTTTATACGGCAGACATCGCCAAGATGTTTCGACAAATACGCGTACATCCGCGGGACGTCGATTACCAAAGAATCCTGTGGCGTCCGACGGATGACGCTCCGCTTACTCATTTTCGCCTTCTTACAGTGACGTATGGTTTAGCATCGGCACCTTATCTTTCGATGCGCGTGCTTTGACAGCTCGCGCTTGATGAAGGTGCAAAGTTTCCTGCCGCGGTACCGATCGTCAATGATTCCATTTACGTGGACGACGCATTGTTCGGAGCAAACGATATCGATTCGTTAATAAATACGCGAACTCAGCTCGCTGAACTAATGAGGCGCGGAGGTTTTTCACTTCGTAAATGGGCTTCAAACTGTAGCGAGCTTCTTGATGATTTATCCAGCGATCAATCGGACGTTACCGATCACCTTATCCTAAAGGACGAAACGTTAAAAATACTCGGATTATCATGGCTCCCTACGGAAGACTCCTTCCGCCTTACTGTGAAATTTAATTTTCCTACAGCGTTAACTAAGCGTTCAATCCTGTCGTGCATCGCGAGCTTGTATGACCCCCTCGGATGGGCTGCGCCGGTTGTAATAAACGCAAAAATCATTCTGCAAGAGCTATGGCTTTTACATTGCGACTGGGATGCTCCGCTTCCGAACGAATTGAGTCAACGGTGGAATGCTTTCGCTTCCGAGTTCCCGCAATTAGAATCCGTTAGAATTCCTCGGTGGACGGGTCAGAGCCCTGATAATCTCGCGTTAAAAATACATGGATTCGCCGACGCTTCAAATCGCGCGTACGCTGCGGTCGTATACTTGCGCGTTTTCCATTCTCTTTCGAAATACCGTGTTAGCTTGATCGTTGCGAAGTCGAAGGTGGCTCCCGTCAAGACTGTTAGCATTCCGCGGCTCGAGCTCAACGCCGTTGTTTTATTGAGTCGACTCGTTAAGTGGGTAATTAAGTCATTAAATATTATTCATTGTCCGATCCATTGTTGGACGGACTCCACGATCGCGTTGGCATGGTTACGCCAACATCCATCGAAATGGACTACGTACGTATCAAACAGAGTATCCGAGGTGCAGTGTAATCTACCCTCGGCCAAATGGAATCACGTACCGTCCAAAAACAATCCGGCCGACTGTGCATCCAGAGGGTTGTACGCATCCAAGTTAGTCTCACATCCGTTATGGTGGGCGGGCCCGCCTTGGCTTCAATGGCCTTCAACAGCGTGGCCGCCACATAACATTGCTTCTCCGATCTCCACGGAGTTAACTAAGCAAATACACTCGGAAAGTCGAAAGTCCACTGTCCTTCACGTGGAAGGTACACCGGAATGGGATCTCCCTTATAGATACTCCTCCTGGACTAAGCTCATTCGAGTGACAGCCTACGCTTACAGATTTATATCCCGCTCCGCTAAACAAAGGAATTTTGAAGCTAATGTTGCGTTGTCTCTTAACGCGGACGAACTTAAACGCGCGGAAATGTTTTGGGTCTCATATACGCAGAGGAAGTCGTTCGACTCCGAACTCAAAGCATTAAAGAGAGAAGAAAACCTTCCGCGAAAGAGCCCACAGAAGCCTCTTAATCCTTTCATAAGAAAAGATTCCTTACTACGTTTCGGCGGGCGGTTACGGAATTCCGCACTATCCTTCGAGGAACAACACCCTATCTTAATTCCTCGGGGTCGAGTAGCCGAGTTATTAATTGATCAAACGCACCGAAGCTCACTTCATGGAGGAACTCAACTTGTGCTTAGAACACTCTGCCAAAAATATTGGATATTAAGTTGTCGTAATGCCGTAAAACATTGCATTAGACAATGTGTCGTGTGTGCTCGTTACGCGAACAAACTATCAAATCAACTTATAGGAGACCTTCCCTCCCCTCGCGTAAATCCATTATCTCCGTTCACGCATACGAAAGTAGATTACGCCGGGCCGTTCCTTGTTACTTTATTAGTCGGTAGAGGACAAAACACACGTAAAAGTTACATCGCCTTGATAATCTGTCTTGTGACGAAGGCTATCCACATAGAGCTCGTTGAGGATTATTCCTCTGCGGGATTTCAAGCGGCCTTTCGAAGATTCGTTAGTCGACGAGGATTGCCACAAAAACTCTACAGCGACAACAGCACGAACTTTCACGGGGCGGACCGGGAATTAAAAACGGCTTTTGACAAATTGACCAACGACATTTCGCTACTGTTACGTCTCGTGGGGTCGCGGCTGCGAAAATTTGAATGCAGAGCTCGGCTTTTTCCACGAGACACGATCGCTATTACGGGTACGCGAATCTATGCGATTCTCCCCGGGGATACCCGCGATCTGAGGTTATTCGCGCTGGAACTGAGGTGATCGGATTATTGCGTGGGACCTACCTGTGACTCTACTGTAATAAAGATAGCTTCGTCGATTGCTCTATGCGAAACGTCGTTGGGGTTGCGTAAGTAATCTTCGTACGTAAACTGACAAAGCTCGCACAAATCACCGATTCGCGTGAGGGTAAGTCGGAAGTTGCAGACTCCGCAATTTATTCCGATAGGTGTTCCGCCTATGATTAGAGTATGCTTCCGAATCCTTGTCCAAAGTAATTTCGAGACTCTAGGTAAGGTGGAGTAGCATGAAATGCAGAGAGCTGCCTTAGTCTCAAAATGGATGTATCCGACACCAACTTAATAGAATAAGGGTTCAAACGGTACAAAGAGATTAACTTCTGGAGGAGGAGTTATACCTCTAAGGGTGAGTGGGCACATTTGTGTTTGTTGCGTAATCGAATTGATAATGCGTCATTCGCTCGTAGATCTTCGGTGAACCCGGCAGTTATCGAGAAGTTAGTAGTCGTCGGCAAAACCGTCGGTAATTGTTCAGTAAAACACTGGTAAGGCGCCAGTAAGGTGTCGATAACCCGTTGGTAAAAGAACGTTCGTCGATATATGGTTGGTAATGTCGGTATAAGAACGTATGTTGGTATATAGTCGGTAATGTCGGTAAAAGAACGTATGTCGGTATATTGTCGATAACGTCGGTAAAGAACGTATGTCGGTATATCGTCGGTAATGTTGGTAAATCGAAAGTGTTCTCAATTGATTATTGTTTAAATGACTACTTTGTTGTACGGATTTACGAAGTTATTTCTTGAGACACAAGATTTTTAAGAGATTGAACTATTTGCGTTTTTCCGTGTTAGAATTCCGAGGGTGGCACCGCATGTGGTGGTCGACCCTAGTTTTATAGCCCGACCTTTTTTTTATAGCTTCCGCAGTGACGATGGAAAAGAGGAAAAATGCGTCGGAGATTTTTCTAGAATGTTCTCTTCCACGTGGTAGAAGCGTCTCTGAATTTGCTAACACGCGCGATTCCTTAGGTTAACGTGAATTTCACTTACCTTTAGTAGCACTTTCTTGATCGTGTCGGCTCGTACTTGGAGGTAGTGCGTGCGGCGAGGGTCGTTCACTGGGATGTTTGGCGGCGGCAGGCGTCGTGGTTGGAACGTTATTGGTATGCACTTCCACTGTAGGAGTTCGTCGTTGTTATTATTTTTAATAATATAAGTATGCTGTCTTCTAAGCTGGGCAATAGAGCCAAGGAAACGAAACGAAAAATTAATTAAACGGAACTGTATCTCAATTTGAGATCCCAAAGTTCCACATATAAATTAATTTCGAAACTTACATATGGAGAAATAAGCGAGAAAAATATAGGTCCGAAAAGTCGCTGAAGCGGGAAACGAACCCGCGTCTTTCACTTTCCGGGCGACTGCTCTTACCAACTAAGCTATTCAGACCCTTTCGATCCTATATTTTTCATTTGCCGTTTTAGTAGATGTTAGTAAATACCGCCGTGATTAGCCCAAGGCGTGAATAAACTCAGAAATAAATATTTTTATCGGCTCTCAATATAAAGTGAGTTTATTCACGCCTTGGGCTAATCACGGCGGTATTTACTAACATCTACTAAAAAGGCAAATGAAAAATATAGGATCGAAAGGGTCTGAATAGCTTAGTTGGTAAGAGCAGTCGCCCGGAAAGTGAAAGACGCGGGTTCGATTCCCGCTTCAGCGACTTTTCGGACCTATATTTTTCTCGCTTATTTCTCCATATGTAAGTTTCGAAATTAATTTATATGTGGAACTTTGGGATCTCAAATTGAGATACAGTTCCGTTTAATTAATTTTTCGTTTCGTTTCCTTGCCTCTATTGCCCAGCTTAGAAGACAGCATACTTATATTATTTATATTGAGAGCCGATAAAAATATTTATTTCTGAGATTATTTTTTATGTTGAAAATGTTCTCGTATTCAGGATCGGCCTGATATTCCACTCCGAGAAATTGAGAATATTCCTCGGTCGCTGATTCGCGATAAAGTCGGTTTAGTTTTCGTAATTGATTCTTCCTTCCTGCGCGTTGCGTCTTAGGCATATTGAATTTGATGCATCCTCTGAATGATTACTCAAATAAGGAGGGTTGATATGCGGCGGACCTCACTATCAATTCCTTATTTTGGCAAATGCTGAGAATGTTAATTCTGACTGTGATGAGCGGTGGTCCGCTCCAAACACAGTTTGAATTATTCTGAATTCAAACGCCGTATGACAAATTTAAACGCTATCGTATTTTATCACGGGAGTGGAAGTTTTGAAGAACCCTGAACACTAGTTTTCACACATGAATACACTGATTTATTCGTATAGTAGTACAAAATTCGAGACTAAAACTTAGAATTAGAATTTAGATTTAGACTTAGAATTTAGAGTTAGAATATTATACTTAGAGTTAGAATTTTAGAATTAGAGTTAGGATTTAGAATTTGGACTTAGAGTTAGAATTTAGGAGTGCGACTATACTGTTCGGTGTCGCGCAGAGAACTGCCGAAATTCGGGACTGCTCTGAGGTCCTTCGTTTCGGCGGGTCGGAACTGCGGCGGCCTGGAGAGGGGGAACTCTCCGGAGTAGGGGCTCTCACAGTGGTGGGAGATCCTTAGGCGCTACGAAGCGCCACGCTTAGTTTCTAGGCGGAGTTAAGCAGTCATGGCCGGCTTTGGCGCGCTTATCAAATAGCGTTTAAGGAACTTGGAGTAAACGAAAAAATTTATACGGCCGGACGTGACACAAGAGAGAAGGCGCTTGCCGCGAATCGAGGCGTTAGGTTTATGAATCAACATCTGTTAACCGTCGTCCCGAATCGCACCCTTGATGCCATCAAGGGGATGCGTAAGAACGGCGGTTACCAGCGCCTCGTCGCGACGGCACTGGAGGATCTGGCAGCCGCATCATCGAGCGAGAGCTCGTTTCTCTCGGCCGGTGGCTTCAGTCCTCCCGTCTCCCCTCGACCCATCGCCATCTCTCCCCACGGGTCGCCTGGCTCGCCTCCGCTTTCTCCATCTTCTCCCGGCTGGGGTGATGCGTACGGCAATTTTGCCGGTGCTATACGCGCGCTCATCTCGGTTGTGGAGGCCATCCAGGGATGGAAGTCCCATATCCTGATCCAGATCGGATCAGGAATTGTGGATGGCCAGCGGAGGACCTGGGCCCGTGGGTATTGAGTGTGTTCCCTCCGACGCTTCCTCGTGTGCGACCGCCCGTACGAAACCGTGTCGTCAATCCGGATAGAAAAGCGCGCCGCCGAGCGGAGTATGCGCGCGTCCAGCGTCTCTCCCGTTCGAGCATGTCGCGCGCGGCCAAGGAGATTCTGGATGGTGCCACTGAGGCGGACGTGGTTTCCGGTGTGCGGCAGATGGCCGCGCACTGGGGCCCGTTCGTAGCGCAGGAGTCCGCTCCTGTCGCACCGGCTCCGCGTCTTCCACCGAAAGTGGAGCTTAGTGGCACCTGGTCTCCAATCTCCTGTGAGGAGGCGGCAGCCATTAACCTGCCCCTCAACTCGGCCCCCGGATTAGACGGCATCGGCGTACGGATATGGAGAGCGGTACCAGCTTCCATCAAAGCTCTCCTCTTCAACATCGTGCTGCAATACGGAGGTTGCCCAGCATCGATGCTGGTGTAGTCGGACGGTTTTCATCCCGAAGAGGGGGCAGTGCTCCCTGCCGGGGGATTTCCGTTCGATCTCCATCACCTCCGTGGTCGTGAGGCACTTACATAAGATCTTTGCCCAAAGGCTTCGCGAGTCCAAGCTAGTCGATCTAAGGCAGCGGTGCTTTGATGACGGGTGCGGCGACAATGTAGCCGTCCTGGCGTCCCTCTTAATGGACGCCAGGTCCCGTCGTCGCGAGATGCACGTTGCCTCGCTGGACTTCGCAAAGACCTTCGACAGCGTCAGCCATGGTGCTATCACCAACGCCTTGGTTGGCCTGGGCGTGCCTCACGGCCTAATAGACTATATCGCGCATAGTTATGCGCGCAGCGGCACGATATTTGAAGTGCGCGGTGACAAGTCAGAGCTCTCTGGTATTGGCAGAAGCGTCAGGCAGGGGGATCCTTTATCACCAGTGCTGTTTTGTCTGGTGGTAGATGTGATCATGAGAGCCATACCTGCCGACGTCGGTTACCAAATGGGAGAACATCGCATAAACAGCCTAGCCTATGCTGACGATGTTCTCTTCTTTGCTGCCACCAAGTGGGGTCTCCAGACCAGCATCAGGGTGGTGGAGGACACAGCGAGGGAGACGGGGCTTCTTTTTCAAGCCAAGAAGTGCTCTGTTCTTTCTCTCGTTCCTTCTGGCCGGGAAAAGAAAATTAAAATCCTGACGGCCCCGGAATTCCGCCTGCGGGATGAAACATTCCTGCCGCAGCTGGATACGAATGCCGAATGGCGGTACCTCGGGGTCGATTTCCGGCCGGCAGGACCGAAGAAAGTCGGCTCGGATATATCCATATGTAACGTCCAGACAAATTTCAAAACTTCAAACTTTTTCAAAACTTTATCCTTTAATCTATTAGTCATGACAATCTCTAACCTGCATGAAAGACCGGTAATAACGAATATTTAATCACATATAATTACTCATAGGATAAAACATGTCTTCTCACAAATGACGACAGAGTAATTATTCACTTTTAAATTTAATAATATTGATAGCATAAAAGGCATAATTAATAAAGACTCTCTACTCTCGATCATTCGTTAGGAAACATAAACCTGAAATAAGCGTGCCTATATTATAACTATTCATAATTCAAGAGACTTAAAAATCGTACACGTAATGCGTAGTAACATTGTATCCGTCACACGTTCGAAAGTAC
>NW_028189320.1:0-27537 GCF_048542155.1 Nylanderia fulva
GCTCAAAGGGCCCCAAAAAATATTTCGGAACCGTGCGTGGAGAGGAATCGAACGACACCAAAAAAAAGGATGAGTCACTTTTAGTATAAAGAAACTTTTAATCTACGAATCTTTACGGAAATATAATGTACAATACTTAACAATTAAACGCACAAAAAAATTAACACAAATCTAATCAGTTTCAGCGGACAATTCGAAATCAAAAGAAAAGGCGGTGGTCGTCGATTTAATGTTCTGCGGTTTTTCTAAGCGGTTTACTCTTATGCGTACACGGCGGAAAGCGATAAGACCGCAAACCGGGTGTGAGCTCCTCTTTTATCATTTTCGGAGAGGAGCCCACCCTCGCGTGAAGCGCCAATAATTTTGCGTGATTTTAAAGTGGCGCATGCTCAATAGCATATATTATTCGGGCGGAACGGTTGCGACACCGTTACTTGTTTGTGTATTTGAGCGTTTTTTTATATGACAGCTGTCAATTTACGACTCTTTTTTATTCCATTACAAACAAATGTGACTTTATTATTGCCGATCGAAGATTCTAGAATTTAACAATAACTATTTTCGAGATCGAACCTTGTCTTGACTGAAAACGTATAATATATGAAAATCCTAATTACATTTTACTGCCGAAATAATTTAACTGGCGATAAGAATTATTTTGCATCTCAAACATCCATGGCCACCGGGTTGCAATGGGGTGCGTATACCGGGGAGGTGCGATGCTCTATCCCGAACTCTGCCAATAGTTGTTTGAATTCCCCGGACGTGAATTGCGTTCCGTTGTCTGAGTGTATCTGTGCGGGGCAGCCGTGACGATAGATGACCCGCGTGGTGATTCCTTCGGCCAACTGTCGCGCCGTTGCCTTCCGGAGAGGAATAAGCTCCAGCCATTTGCTGAATCGGTCCTGGGCCGTAAGGAGCCAGGTGTGTCCTCGTCGGGATCTCGGCAAGGGTCCCACCAGATCTACGGAGACCTGCTGTCCTGGTGCCGTGACGGGGGTGGCGTGAAGGAGACCGGCCGGTCGTCGTTGCGACACTTTATACGCCTGGCAGTTTGGGCATCGGCGCACGTATCGCGCGATTTCCCGGAACATACCGGGCCAATAGTACAACTGGGCGGCCCGGGCGATGGTCTTGGCCACCCCTAAGTGCCCCGCTGTGGGCTCGTCGTGTAGCCGCCGCAAGACTTCGGATCGTTGGTCGCGTGGCACGCATTTCTTCCATTGTTCCCCGGAGGTGTGTGCCGGAAGTCCAGGTCGTGCAGTACGTGGCGATATAGCTGTCCATCGCGAATCTCGTAGTCTGGACTGGTCTCCGGTTCCGCTTCTACCTGGGCTCGTATCCGGTTGTACCAGGGACATGTTGGTTGGTTGATGATGGCGCTGAGCTGTGGTTCTCGCGAGAGCGCATCGGCTACTTGGTTCTGTGTCCCCCGACGGTACTTGATCTCGAAGTCGAATTGTTTGCAGCTCGAATACCCAGCGGCCTAGTCGACCGGTGGGAGCCTCGAGCTGCTGTAGCCACTTTAACGCCTGGTGGTCCGTGATTACGGTGAACCGATACCCCTCCAGGTAGTCTCGCATTCTCCGGATTCCCCACACTACGGCTAGACACTCTAATTCGGTGGCACTGTAATTGCGTTCGGCGGGATTAAGTGTTCGGCTGGCGTAAGCGATGACGCGCTCTCCTTCCTCAAATTCCTGCGTGAGGACGGCCCCTAGTCCGTGTGAGCTGGCGTCCGTTTGTAAGAGGAAGGGGTGACTAAAGTCCGGGCAGGCGAGCACTGGCGCGGTTGTTAGAGCCTCCTTGAGCCGTCGGAAGGCTTGTTCTTCTAGTTCTCCCCAGGCCCATCGCGCGTTTTTCTTCGTGAGGTTCGTGAGGGGTGCGGGCCACGGTGGAGAATTCGGGGATGAACCTGCGGTACCACGAGGCCATTCCCAAGAACTGGCGGACTCGACGGAGCGTGGTGGGGACGGGCCACCCCGTGATGGCGCTGACCTTGCCCGGGTCGGTCTGGATGCCCCGTCGGTCGATAACGTGTCCCAGGTACTTGAGGCTGCTTCGGCTGAAGTGACATTTTCGATATTTAGGCGTAGTCTGGCACCCCTCAAGCGTCGGAAAACCTCGCGCAGATGTTGGAGGTGATCTTCAAACGTACGGCTGGCGATCACGATGTCGTCTAAATAGACCAACACGTGGGGCTCCAAATCCGGGCCCAGGACTGTATCGAGGAGCCGTTGGAACGTGGCCGGAGCGGAGTGGAGGCCGAATGGCATGACCGTAAACTGGTACAGCCCTTTGCCGGGTACGGTGAAGGCTGTAGCTGGCCGACTTGCCTTGGTTAGCGGAATCTGCCAATACCCGCTTTTCAGATCGAGGGTAGACAAGTATTGGGCCCCTCGTAATTTATCGAGTGTGGCGGTGATGTGAGGTAGCGGTAGGCGTCTTTTTCGGATGCCGCGTTGAGCTTTCGGTAGTCGATGCAAGAAGCGGTGAGTTCCGTCCTTCTTTCGGACAATGACTACCGGCGAGCTCCATCCGCTTGCGGAGGGTTCGATGACCCCCTCTTTCAGCATTTCCTCGACTTCCTGGTCGATCACTCGTTGCATGGCCGGGTTCCGTGGTCGGTATCGTTGTTTGATTGGCGGGCCGGGTTTCAGGCGGATGTGATGTTCGGCCCGATCGGTGGGGCCCCGGATGGTATCGAAGAGGGGCAACTCGGTGGCTAGGAAGGCTTGCAGTCGGGTGTGCTCATCGGTCGCTCCGGTGCTCAAGGCGGTGATGTTGGCGTTAGCGGTGGTTCGTTGTGTGGCCCGGCGTGTGTTAGTTGTTGTCAGGGCCGATCCCCAGCTTAGCCCACAGGTCGATGCCTATCAGAATCGGGCTGCTGAGTCTAGGCAGCACCGCGAATCTGTGGCGACAGGGCCGCCCTTGGATTCGGAATCTTAGGCGGACAGTGCCGATGATGTTTGTGGTGGTCTCGTCGGCCAGCCGCACCGTGTTCCCGCCTGTGCCGAGGGATTGAATCGGTATCTGGTGTTGTCGAGCGGTTTCTTTGTCCATGAAGGACATTTCGGATCCGGAGTCCAATAGGGCTCGGACCTCTGTTTGACGTATCTGTACGCGTAGGTGCGGCCTGGGGTCGTACTCTATTCCGTGCTGGACCGGCCTACGGCCGCTACGTTCCCGGTCCGGGCGGCGTTTCCCGACGGTGGATGACAATCCCGGGTAAGTACCCCGTCCTTGCCGCATCGGGAGCAGAATTTTCTGGGGGGGCGTTTGCACTCTAGGCGAGTGTGTCCCCGTTGTTTGCAGCGCCAGCAGCACTCCTCTCGGTTATATGTGGCGGCGGCTATAGTGGCCCCTGGGCTGAGCGGGGCTCTCCGCCTTGCGCTCTCTTCGCCTCTGAATGATAGCCTCGTACTGGACGGCCTTCGTGCTCAGGTCACCGAGGCTGGTCTGATCGGTCAGCGGGACGTATAGTTGGTACTCAGGGTCCATATTCTCGTAGATTTGTTCGACCTTGTCTCGGGTTGTGTATCCGCCGGCTCGTCGCATCATGGTCAATACGGCCGTTGAATAGGCCTGGAACGTTTCCCCGGGTTGTTGATGTCGACCTTGTATCTCACGTCTCATCCGCCGCTGATATCCGGGCGGTAGAAAATGGGTACGGAACGCCTGAGTAAATTGTTCCCAGGTATCCCATTCCTCGTTATGGTTCCGATACCAGAGTAGGGCGTCGCCCCGTAGTAGTTCCGGAAGACCGGTGATTAGCTGGACGGGGTCGAGGCCGTAGCTGGCTCGGAGTTCCTCCGTTCGCTCCAGAAAGGCAAGGGGATCTTTGCCATCGAAGAAGTGACCCCACTTTCGAATCTGGTTCATTGTTTTCATTCGGTCGAGCGCCGGCAGATCTTGGTGGGGTCGAGACGGTCGACGGCTTACCGTGTTCTCGCTACCACTATCATCCTCGTCGGACATCTGGTCGACCCCTGGTATGATGATGGTCGGTGGGATCAAGTTGACGGGCTTCTGCTGTGTGCTAGTCCCCGGCATGCTTTCTGGATACTTACTCAGGTGTCTTCGCAGGCGTTTCCTCAGCGTGTCCAGCGGAGCGGTCGAGTCAAGGTGGCGTTGCTCCAGCTCCTGGAGGATCTGGTCTTTGGTGAGCGAATGCACCCACGCACTGCTCATTCGGTGATACGCAAGCTGGGCCTACCGTGCGTCAGAGTCCCTGTTCGGGCGCCATGTAACGGTGCGGATTTCGGTTAGCCTCGGACGGCTCGCCGGAACCAGGATTCGGGATCGGAAGGCCAAACTTGCGTACACGGTTTCAAAGTCACAAAAGGTTTATTCAATGATTACTTACACTTGATATATACACTTAGTCTAGCGGACAGTCACACAAACTTATATCTAAACGCGCGGACGGACGAACGATCTCGCGTTTGCGGGGCCGCGGGCGGCGGCACGGCGCGCTGCGGGAGAGTCGGATGCCGGGTACACCCTGGCGTCAGAGGGGGCACGCCCGCCTCTGCCGACCGGAGAGAAGGAGCCGAATGCCGGGTGCCCCCAGGCAGCGAAGGGGTCAAACCCACCTCCGTCGGCCGGACACAGGAGACCGAATGCCGGGCACTCCCAGGCAACGAAGGGGTTAAACCCACCTTCGTCGGTCGTAGAGAAAGGAACCGAACGCCGGGTACTCCCAGGCAGCGAAGGGGTTAAACCCACCTCCGTCGGTTGGAGGGAAAGGAACCGAACGCCGGGTACTCCCAGGCAGCGAAGGGGTTAAACCCACCTCCGTCGGTTGGAGAGAAGGAAGTCGAACGCCGGGAACTCCCAGGCTAGCGAAGAGGGTACACCCGTCTTCGTCGACTGTCAGGAATCTTGGTCTTGGAAGCCTCGAGTACACCCAGAGGCTTGGTGTCAGGATCAGGATTTCAGGACAGGACTGGTGCCGGCTCTTCGGACGAGCCGGCTTATATACCGGTGCGGGTCCCCCCACGTGCTTACTGTTACGTGTTGGGCATCCCGCCGGAGGGGATAGGATCACGCGCCCGGCGGATGGTCGGCCAGGAGCGTCGGGCAGGTGTTCGGCCCGGCGCACTTAGTGACGACCATTAATAGGTCGTTACATCACCCTCCCCTTTTACAGGGAGGGTGGCAGGCAGGGGGTGGACGGCCCGTGGTCGACCCTGTCGGTCGAAGCGGATGATCCACTTCCCCGCCGCCGTACGTAGCCGATACTTCCGGCTGATCGTGGCGACGTGGAAGGGGACCTCCACTACGGTGCCATCCCCCAGCGTCACCTGCACTGGCGGTCGTCGCGGCGATGTTCAACGGATGCGGCGGTGGTGGGCGCGCGCGGTGGGTCGACGTGGGTCCGAGCGTAGGCGGGCCGGATGGTCGGGCGGTCGCTGGTCGGCCGGAGACGGCGGCCAGGTTCCCGGGCCGGGACTCGGTGGCTGCGGGGGTCGAGATGTTAGGCCCTCGTTGCTGCCCGGCCGCGGCGGGTGGTCGGCGCGGCGCGTTCGCTCGGGCCTGGCGGCGTAACGCCATCAATACCCCTGGCCCGTGACGGGTCGTCCTCGGGGGAGGCGGGGTGGCGAGGATGATCGCCCGTCCGTCTCGTCTCCCTGTCGGACCGCTGGATGGTCGTCCCGGGCCGGGGCACGTGTGCGACTCGTGTCGGCGTCGGTGGTGCGGGGGTTGGTCGCCGCTTCCACCCTCCACCGCTGTCGTCGGATGAGGAGGAGAGGTCTCCGAACAGGTCGTTCACGTTCCTTGGCGAGCTCATCGTAGGACTAGGCCGATCGTGCGGCTCGTGTTGCCCTATATATCCCATTCGACGGGGTGGGGGCGCGCTGGAATGTGGTAAACAATTTTTTGTCGTTAGTTTTCGGTGGTTTGGCCAGGATAGTGAGGGCTATAGTCGGTTAATACTTATCTTGGGGGTTTATGGCCCCCCGATAGGCCGTTCGTCGTCACTCCCTGCGTCGTATTCGTCGGCTGTTTCCCTCGCTTCGGCCGGTTTCAGGTCCTGGATATGCTACGTGACGGTGCCACTTGCCGCGTGCATCCCGGAGGTCTACGATGACTGGTGAAATGAGGCGACGAACTTCTATTGGCCCGCTGAATTTAGGGGCGAGTTTCGCGTTGAACGCCTCGCTCTTCCGTGAGAGGTGTCGGTCGCGTTTCCACACTTGGTCTCCTGGTTGCGGACGCCATTCACGGCGTCAAAGATTATAGTGCCTCTCCTGCTTCTGGAACGCGCGGGCCAGGTGAACGCGGACAAGCTCGAAAGCCTCCTTTAGTTGCTGGCTGCGTTGCCCCGGTTCTTGCTCGTCAGGTTCGAATCGGTCCGCCACGTGAGGCCGGGCTAGCTCTCTTCCCGTGAGTGAGGTATGCTGGTGTATATCCCGTGGCTTCGTGGCGGGCGGTGTTAATGGCGAACTGTAGTGCGTCCAGGTGGCCATTCCAGTCCTGGTGGTGTTCTCCGGTGTACTGGGCGAGCATGGTCTTTATGGTTCTATTGGCTCGTTCCACCGGGTTGCAATGGGGTGCATATACCGGGGAGGTGCGATGTTCTATCCCGAACCCTGCCAATAGTTGTTTGAATTCCCTGGACGTGAATTGCGTTCCGTTGTCTGAGTGTATCTGCGCGGGGCAGCCGTGACGATAGATGACCCGCGTGGTGATTCCTTCGGCTAACTGTCGTTGCCTTCCGGAGAGGAATAAGTTCCAGCCATTTGCTGAATCGATCCTGGGCCGTAAGGAGCCAGGTGTGTCCTCGTCGGGATCTCGGCAGGGGTCCCACCAGATCTACGGAGACCTGCTGGCCTGGTGCCGTGACGGGGGTGGCGTGAAGGAAACCGGCCGGTCGTTGTTGCGACACCTTATATGCCTGGCAGTTTGGGCATCGGCGCACGTATCGCGCGATTTCCCGGAACATACCGGGCCAATAATACAACTGGGCGGCCCGGGCGATGGTCTTGGACACCCCTAAGTGTCCCGCTGTGGGCTCGTCGTGCAGTCGCTGCAGGACTTCGGATCGTTGGTCGCGTGGCACGCATCTCTTCCATTGTTCCCCCGGAGGTGTATGCCGGAAGTCCAGGTTGTGCAGTACGTGGCGATATAGCTGCCCATCGCGAATCTCGTAGTCTGGACTGGTCTCTGGTTCCGCTTCTACCTGGGCTCGTATCCGGTTGTACCAGGGACATGTTGGTCGGTTGATGATGGCGCTGAGCTGTGGTTCTCGTGAGAGTGCATCGGCTACTTGGTTCTGTGTCCCCCGACGGTACTTGATCTCGAAGTCGAATTGTTACAGCTCGAATACCCAGCGGCCTAGTCGACCGGTGGGAGCCTTGAGCTGCTGCAGCCACTTTAACGCCTGGTGATTCGTGATTACGGTAAACCGATACCCCTCCAGGTAGTCTCGCATTCTCCGGATTCCCCACACTACGGCTAGACACTCTAATTCTGTGGCACTGTAATTGCGCTCGGCGGGATTAAGTGTTCGGCTGGCGTAAGCGATGACGCGCTCTCCTTCCTCAAATTCCTGCGTGAGGACGGCCCCTAGTCCGTGTGAGCTTGCATCCGTTTGTAAGAGGAAGGGACGACTAAAGTCCGGGCAGGCTAGCACCGGTGCGGTTGTTAGGGCCTCCTTGAGCCGTCGGAAGGCTTGTTCTTCTAGTTCTCCCCAGGCCCATCGCGCGTTTTTTTTTTGTGAGGTTCGTGAGGGGCGCGGCCACGGTGGAGAATTCGGGGATGAACCTGCGGTACCACGAGGCCATCCCCAAGAACTGACGGACTCGACGGAGCGTGGTGGGGACGGGCCACCCCGTGATGGCGCTGACCTTGCCTGGGTCGGTCTGGATGCCCCGTCGGTCGATAATGTGTTCCAGGTACTTGAGGCTGCTTCGGCTGAAGTGACATTTTTCGATATTTAGGCGTAGTCTGGCACCCCTCAGGCGTCGGAAGACCTCGCGCAGATGTTGGAGGTGATCTTCAAATGTACGGCTGGCGATCACGATGTCGTCTAAATAGACCAACACGTGGGGCTCCAGATCCGGGCCCAGGACTGTATCGAGGAGCCGCTGGAACGTGGCCGGAGCGGAGTGGAGGCCGAACGGCATAACCGTAAACTGGTACAGTCCTTTTCCGGGTACGGTGAAGGCTGTAGCTGGCCGACTTGCCTTGGTCAAGGGGATCTGCCAATACCCGCTTTTCAGATCGAGGGTGGACAAGTACTGAGCCCCTCGCAACTTATCGAGTGTGGCGGTGATGTGAGGTAGCGGGTAGGCGTCTTTTTCGGATGCCGCGTTGAGCTTCCGGTAGTCAATGCAGAAGCGGTGAGTTCCGTCCTTTTTGCGGACAATGACTACCGGCGAGCTCCATCCGCTTGCGGAGGGTTCGATGACCCCCTCTTTCAGCATTTCCTCAACCTCCTGGTTGATCACCTGTTGCATGGCCGGGTTCCGTGGTCGGTATCGTTGTTTGATCGGCGGGCCGGGTTTCAAGCGGATGTGATGCTCGGCCCGGTCGGTGGGGCCCCGGATGGTATCGAAGAGGGGCAACTCGGTGGCCAGGAAGGCTTGCAGTCGGGTGTGCTCGTTGGTCACTCCGGTGCTCAAGGCGGTGATATTGGCGTTAGTGGTGGTTCGTTGTGTGGCCCGGCGTGTGTTAGTTGTTGGCCGATCTCCAGCTTAGCCCACAGGTCGATGCCTATCAGAATCGGGCTGCTGAGTCTAGGCAGTACCGCGAATCTGTGGCGACAGGGCCGTCCTTGGATTCGGAATCTTAGGCGGACAGTGCCGATAATGTTTGTGGTGGTCTCGTCGGCCAGCCGCACCGTGTCCCCGCCTGTGCCGAGGGGTTGAATCGGTATCTGGTGTTGTCGAGCGGTTTCCTCGTCCATGAAGGACATTTCGGACCCGGAGTCCAACAGGGCTCGGACCTCCGTTCGACGTATCTGTATGCGTAGGTGCGGCCTGGGGTCGTACTCTATTCCGTGCTGGACCGGCCTACGGCCGCTACGTTCCCGGTCCGGGCGGCGTTTCCCGACGGCGGATGACAATCCCGGGTAAGTACTCCGTCCTTGCCGCATCGGGAGCAGAACTTTTTGGGGGGGCGCTTGCACTCTAGGCGAGTGTGTCCCCGTTGTTTGCAGCGCCAGCAGCACTCCTCTCGGTTATATGTGGCGGCGGCTATAGTGGCCCTGGGCTGAGCGGGGCTCTCCGCCTTGCGCTCTCTTCGCCTCTGAATGATAGCTTTGTACTGGACGGCCCTCGTGCTCAGGTCACCGAGGCTGGTCTGGTCGGTCAGGGGAACGTATAGCTGGTACTCAGAGTCCATATTCTCGTATATTTGTTCGACCTTGTCTCGGGTTGTGTATCCGCCGGCTCGCCGCATCATGGTCAATACGGCCGTTGAATAGGCCTGGAACGTTTCCCCGGGTCGTTGATGCCGACCTTGTATCTCACGCCTCATCCGCCGCTGATATCCGGGCGGTAAAAAATGGGTACGGAACGCCTGAGTAAATTGTTCCCAGGTATCCCATTCCTCATTATGGTTCCGATACCAGAGTAGGGCGTCGCCCTGTAGTAGTTCCGGAAGACCGGTGATTAGCTGGACGGGATCAAGGCCGTAGCTGGCTCGGAGTTCCTCCGTTCGTTCCAGAAAGGCAAGGGGATCTTTGCCATCAAAGAAGTGACCCCACTTTCGGATCTGGTTCATTGTCTTCATTCGGTCGAGTGCCGGCAGATCCTGGCGGGGTCGAGACGGTCGACGGCCCACCGTGTTCTCGCTGCCACTATCGTCCTCGTCGGACATCTGGTCGTCCCCTGGTATGATAATGGTCGGCGGGATCAAATTGACAGGCTTCTGCTGTGTGCTAGTCCCCGGCAATGTTTTCTGGATACTTACTCAGGTGTCTTCCGCAGGCGTCTCCTCAGCGTGTCCAGCGGAGCGGTCGAGTCAAGGTGGCGTTCGCTCCAGCTTCCTGGAGGATCCTGGTCTTTGGTGAGCGAATGCACCCACGCACTGCTCATTCGGTTGCTACGCAAGCTAGGGCCTACCGTGTGTCAGAGTCCCTGTTCGGGTTGCCTGTTATTAACTTTTTTATAAAAAACATTTTTGGGGCGATTTTTCTTCTTTTCTACCATGTTTTTCATTATGGTAATAGAACTGTGTGATAATACCCAATCTGTTCAATTTTGAACGTGATTATTAAACTACTTGATGTGAGGGTGGGGTGACGCGTGCTCTTGCTCCGTAAGGGTTTTTGTTGTGTTTGTTGTTGTGTGGGCTGCGATATGTGTGAAGTTAGGAGAACTTAAATCATGTTTGGACTCATCTTTGTATTTTTGTTCTGGGTTAGTTGTGTTTTTTTGTTTGTTTTGGTGTAACACATTTACAAAATTATTTATTCTTCACATCGCACACGTTAACCAAAAAGTGAAATCGTTAACACATTGATTTCATTATCTCTTCACAACATGCGAGTATAATAAACTGAGTATGACTATTACCCGGTAACATTCAGGTTTGACACGAGTAACGAGAGACGCAAAACTCTTGTTGACTACGTAGCAGATGTGTAACAACAACAGTCCCACATCAGTCGAAGGATGCGCCATGGTGGGGGGACTGTGCCTTACTTACCAAAGGCTAACTAACATTGATAGGGATATTACACAAAAAAAGAAGTCGATACGAGACTCGCCTACAGAGCATGACTACGCTTCGGTCCCTTTTACTTCCCACCCCCGGACAAAGACACCATAAGCCTAAAAGAGCGAATACAATGTAGTTTATCACATGTTCCACTGTGAAAAAAACCCTGGATGCCGCATATTGGGATCAAACTAGCCGGAAGAACGGAATACGAGGAGTTAAACTGAACAGTAAAAAACCGAGTAACACGAAAGTGTGCCCAATAAAGCAGTTGTTACTGACCTAGATTAGAGTTTCTCATGAATTTTGATATGGGATAGGTAATACTTTTAGATAAAGACCCCCTTTTTTAATCTAGGAGGAATATTACATCGCCACTCCGCCGCCTTCTCTCTTCCGACATGATATATATAAAAAGACAAACTAATGGATTGAATCTACAAAACGACACTGAATTTTGCCTGATATATACAATAATATTATAGATTCTTTACCAAAATTGCCAGGGTTGCAAACAAAACCTTGATATGTATAATAAAGGTGAAACACCAAGTTACTGCCTCATTTGTGATTGGGAGTTGAGACGGTAAAGACGTTCTGTCTTTAGTAAACTTTTGTTTTTGAAAAAAACTGTGTCTATGAGATCTCGCGTCTGATACTTGTAACTTCTATTAAATAATCGCCAATTTTATTTGAGTGAGTGTACAGTGCATGTTATTTTTCAAAAGTATAGTGAATAATTGAATATTATTTATTTAGATCTCCATTTAATGTCTAACAACATAACATTTCAATATGACGATTCAATCAAGATATCTCCCTTGACCAATAAAATCAGGAGGCCTATACACAGTGATTACATGGCACTGTCGCTCGATCTCAGTATGTATCAAAAATTTGCACTTGTCACACGCGATGACTTATTTAGAAACATATGTAATGAGACAAAAAACTGACTTTTTATTATCTTGACATCGTTGATTGCCGTCTTTAATGTTCAATATTACACTTCAATTTATATAATATTTGTATTGCGCTGAGGAAGGCTCGAAATGTCAGCCGAAACGTTCGCTCTAATGTGTATTTCTTATGTATATATTATTTCGTTAAAATGCGAATAAATGATCACTTCTTATTTATTTCTTGCTACGTTCAAATGAAGTTTTGTTATATTTTTTAATATTAATTGACAACTTGTTATGTTCAATAGCTCTTATAGCCCTTCTTTGTTTACAATTATTAATTTAACAGAGCTAATTACTAATTTTATTTAAAATGTTTGTATACCAGTTTATATTTTATTGATAAAAACTAATGAAAAAAGTGCTATAATTTTTAATGAATATAAATAAAATATTTTTATACCAATTTATATTTTATCGATAAAAGTAATGAAAAAATGCTATAATTTTTAATGGATATAAATAAAATGTTTATATATCAGTTTATTTTATTAATAAAAAGTAATGAAAAAGTGCTAATAATTACATAAAATTACATAAACTAATGATAAATATTTTCAACAGTGCCAGATTTAATAACAACTATTAAAAGGATCGACAATAACATTAAAAAAGACACGTTAGAAAAAAATTTTACGAGTTTTCGTAAAAGAACAGAATTTTGTACAAATTCAAATAGTGCACACTTCGAAAATATTTATATCATTAGCTTAGATATATAATTTATTTTTTTATTACTTTTTAAAATAAAATAAACTGATATACTTACAAACATTTTATTTATGCAGATTTTCCTTTTTACAACACAATTTTTGTTTTCTGAATAACTGCATGTAGTAAAAAATGACAGCTAATTAGTTTCAGCAATTTCCTGTGGGACTCTCTGTATAAGATGGCAAAAATTGAGAATATGCAAAAATGATGACTTTCTTCGACATTTCTGCTGAGGCAAAATCGTGTCCAAATTACTCACAGAATCTGATATTAGTGATATTGATATAGTGTGCTCCATATATGTTTCTTATTCAGTTCACCCTGTATACAGCGATGTCCGGTATTAATTATTTCACTCATCGTGTGCAAGAGCGGATTAAATCGAATAGGAAAGTCCTCTATCGTTTTGCGCAATAATTAATGAGAAATTAATTAAAAAAGGCTCAATCAATCTTCGCGTCTTCGCGAGTTTTACACGGTTGCTAAAAAGAATAAGTTATGTTTCGCGGTTACTACACGTGTGCTGGGATGAATAATCAAGTTTAATTATATATTGCGCCTAGCAGCTATGTAACATAATGGGATGTCTCTCTTCTCGTCCTATGCTTCTATTTGAGATGATTGGCCGATCTTTTTTAATTAATTTCTCATTAATTATATCAATGCAAAGATCACAAAACTTTTCTATTTAATTAAATCCTCTCTCTACCTACATACGATAGAAGGATAATTATTACTGAACACGCTGTATACATACATAGAGTGCTTACGAAATGAACAAATTTTTAGAGCGATTTTTCACATCAATAAAAAAATGTAAATCTCTCATTTTTAATAATGCATTAATATATTTCAAATACTAAGTCCTCCATCAAAAAATGTTTCATACAAAAGTTTTTTGACTTCGGAGAAGACATAAGATGGTGTCATTAGATTAACCTTGGATAGTCGTTTACATGAAGATCATCTTCAATTTCTTAAGTGAAAACCTCTATTTTTTAATGCATATTCTTGTAGCTTATCTCAAGCTTTTCAAAGCACTATAATCTATAATAAAGTATTTTGTAATTAAGTGCTTTTTAAGTTATAAAATTTAAAATTACCAATTTTTGACATAAAATGTAAAATATCTAGTAAAATGTTATTTTTGGTAATTTTACCTTAATACTGTTACGTCCGCGACCACCCTTCTGATTATCTCGAAGAAATGTCGCGCGCACTCAAACTCTCACAGGCCGGAAATGAATACACTCGCGTAGTAAAGCAATAAACTTTAATATTAGAAGCCAATAAACCGTAGCGATACAATATAATATTACGTGCATTAATCCTAATGCAAATATATCCGCCGATCAGCTGTCAGAGGATACGTCCTCACCGCACGACAGCTAGACCAGAACAAAACGCATCGATAGACATAAACAGCTTCTTAGCGACGATAGAAGATCCTGATAGAAGACCCTGATAGAAGACCCTGATAGAAGATCCTAATAGAAAATCCTGACGATCATATAATACAGGGATGTATCGTCAAACGGGCGGGACACGGACATAACACTTGCCCCCTCCTCTTCAAAATTGTCGTCCCGACAATTAATTCAATAGGACAGATCCAGAACAATTCCTTACAGGAACCTCGCCGAATTACAGTCCCTGATGTGACTCCATGTTCTCCCCGAACTGCTGTTCCAGGTACAACGAACTGCACACCATCTTGGGTCCAATCGACTTCATTGATTCCAGGAATTTTCCTCAAAGTCCCAAAAATTCTTCAGGCAAGAGAGGGGTAACATTCCGTGGACCCAACGCCCCTTTTAAAGGATTCCTCAAGCCTCTGCCTCGGCATTTGCCCAAAGCCCCCGGGAAAAACCACGGATCAAAATAACCACGGGGTGAGGCAGTCTTCGTCCCTTTTTTGTGAGGTAGTCTTCATCCCTTTTATCTCTCTCATCTTCATCATGTCCTTTTTCTTTTTGTTGCCAAATAAGATTTTCCTGAAAAACAAATCTTACGGCAGAAAAATTGAAGAATACACAATTTTATTAAAAGTACAAGTAACCTATCGTGGGTTCCGATTCTAATGCAAGTTTCGACTATAAAAAGGAGCTAATCTATCCGAATGCACAATTTTCCTTTCAGAAATCTCTCACTAAGAATAGAAACATCGGAACTATTTTAAATCGACAAATTCTTCCGTCCAAATTTTCCTTTATAATAAAAATTATTTCTAGTTCTACTTATTCTAGCACATTGTAAAACATTTGGGGCTATCACGCAATTAGCCGAACCTGCCCCGCGAAGTTCGACTAAACCTTGTTTTCCGTAAATGACGGACATTCAGAACAGAAGTGTCCCTCAGCGCCGCAATGCCAACATTCCTTTTTTGCCTTCGGACCGTTCCTTTGAAAATATTTATTATTATACGACTTCCCTTTCTCGTTATGTTTCTCTTTTGTTTCCTCGTTTTTCTCTTTGTTCTCTAATTTATTAAATTTATTAAATTTATTATATTTATTATATTTGTTATATTTTTCAAAATTTTGATTCGGGAAATTTTTATTTTTTTGAAAACTATTTTCTTGAATAACTTTTACTGCCATTGCTCTCTCTATGGCAGATTTTAATGAAATAACGCTTTCTAATTGAAGAGTTCTCTTCAAAAAGCCGTCTGATATTGCAGTAATAAATTGTGCGCAAGCAATTTTATCTCTAACTTCATGAGAACACTCAGGATAGGCTAATCGCGACAATCTGTCTAAATCCGCGCCAAGAGAAGCCAAATCTTCCGAACTCTTTTGTCTACGATTCGTAAATTGCGCGTAATAAGACTGAGCCGAATGCCCTTCACCGAAACGTAATTCTAATTTTGACTTTAAATCCGCGAATTCTAAATTTTCAATCTCCGAAATTCCATCCAAAACGGTCCACGCTTTCCCTCTTAAGCAAGCGGCAAGAGCCAAGGTCTTTTGAAACGAATTCCAACCATTAGCTCGCGCTATAAAATCGAACTGGGCAATAAATTCGCGCAAGGGTACACTCCCGTCAAAATTCTCAGGTTTGAGCTTATATCCGAGCTCAAAATTATTGTGTAAAACATTGTTCGATTCGCTATTTCTACGTGTGGTGTTGTTCGGAATTCTATTATGTGTGTGACTTAGCTGGTTATTTTCCGATGAGGCGAGTCTTTCCTGTAATCGGTGCAGTTCCTCGTCCCGCTGTTGCAGCATCGTCAAAAATTGAGCCTGCTGTTGTGAGCGTTCCTCTCGCAATTCTCTAATTTGTTCTAACGCCTCCTGTAAAGCGTCCACGCGCTCGGGAGTTTCCTCGCTGTTAATCGCTCGAAGTGGAGTCGACTGTTGTTCTTCGCCGATCATTGCTCGTGACGAAGCTTGCAAACGAGTAATCCTCGGAGAATGCACCAAAGACATCGTAACCTTTTCACCGCACACACACACGAAATATTTGTCCTTTTTTTTACTACGGTTCGTGGCTCGTGTTATGTCCGAACGATCCCGGACGAGCCCCCAAAATGTTACGTCCGCGACCACCCTTCTGATTATCTCGAAGAAATGTCGCGCGCACTCAAACTCTCACACGCCGGAAATGAATACACTCGCGTAGTAAAGCAATAAACTTTAATATTAGAAGCCAATAAACCGTAGCGATACAATATAATATTACGTGCATTAATCCTAATGCAAATATATCCGCCGATCAGCTGTCAGAGGATACGTCCTCACCGCACGACAGCTAGACCAGAACAAAACGCATCGATAGACATAAACAGCTTCTTAGCGACGATAGAAGATCCTGATAGAAGACCCTGATAGAAGACCCTGATAGAAGATCCTAATAGAAAATCCGGACGATCGTATAATACAGGGATGTATCGTCAAACGGGCGGGACACGGACATAACAATACTATTATGCACTGAATAATGAGGCCAATCAATTAGAACAAAGAAATAATTGCTAAAAAAAATAATGCAATTGCAACATACAACTGCATACTTTTTCCTAAAAGTAACTATGTGTTTTCTTTACACTAATTGATTGGTCTCATTACTTCATGCGTAAAAGTATTACAACTCAAAATAAAGTACTTAATGAAAGAATATTTTATTATGTTTTAAAAAGCTCTTGAAATAAACTACAAAAATATATGTGTAATGAGATATAGGAGTTTCCAATTAAAATTTTTATGTTGACCTTTAAATGACCTCCAAATTTGACCTCTAGGTCAAAGTCTAGGTCACCATCAAATGACCCCCTCGAAATCCTACAACTTTTGTATGAAACATTTTTTGAAAGAGAAGCCTTGATTTTTTAAATATATATGTATATATATTAATACATTATTTAAAATGGACAGCCTGCGTATATATACAATATTCGAAATAAGAAATGAGTAGTTTGAGTCAAATAAAATTTTATATATAGCAGAGTAAAACAAAGGTTTATGATATATTATTAATAAATATCATAACATATAATTGTAAACACTTAACTTATAAGAAATGATAATAATATAAATAAAATATTTTTGTATATCACAGTTATTATTTTATTGAAAAAAAATAATTAAAAAAGTGTTAATAATTACACAAAAAAATCACATAAACTATAATGATAAATATTTTTAACAGTGCCAGATTTAATACCATCTATTAAAAGGATCGTCAATAATATTAAAAATGACATGTTAGAAAAAAAATTTTTTTACGAGTTTTCGTAAAAAAACAAAATTTTGTACAAATTCAAATAGTGCGCACTTTAAAAATAAATATTTTTCATTAGTTATGTGATTATTAGCACTTTTTTCATTACTTTTTTCAATAAAATAAACTGGTATAGAAACATTTTATTTATATCCATTAAAAACTGCAGACTTATTTTCTCTTTTCAACACAATTTTTGTTTTCTCAATAACTGCATGCATTAAAAAATGACAACTAATTATAGTTTCAGCAATTTTCTATGGGACAGCCTGTATATATAGGTATATACAGGATGCTCCAGAAAAATCACTTTGTTAGTGGGAGATTCCTAAGATCATTTGGAGATTTCTTCTCAGTAACAATGTCACTAATAATTTTCAAGTAATTGAAAATAAAGGGTAAAGTAACTATATGGGAATATACAATATTAACAAAACCACATTCTTCAGTTAAGGATGTATCTGAGGTACAATCGTTGACAAAAGTGCTCTAAATCCGGAATACTTGCATATTTACACTTTACGTGTAGTAAATCCAGTGATAACTAATATAAATGAGTAGCTAACATAATATATTTACTGTTAAAACATTATTTTTCACTTTGTCAACAGTTTTTTAACTTTATTTGCAATTTTTCAATCTTCCGTAATAAAACTTTTAGAAGGGAAAATGCCCTGAATTCAACTTTATAAAATAAATTTCTTGTTAATTTAACAGCATTATTCATTAATGTAAAATAAAAAAACTAATTAGAATATAGTTAAAAAAGATAAATATATACTATTTAAATAATAACTATAATTATTATTTATTATTAATATTATGTTTGACACTTTACGTGTTTAACGCGGCAACGTCGTAACACGTTTGGCTTGTAAGTTGATAGTAATTAGCAATGCACTTTGTAGAGTACAGAGAAAATGTCAAAAAAAAAAAAAAGTATAGATTGATTTGAGGTTACACGCTGTCGAGATATCAAAAGACTTATCGATGGAAAGGTAAAATTGTGAGTGAAAGTACGTATCGGAAGAGAGTTGCACAACAAAAATGTGAACAATTAAGAAAAAAGCTAAGAAAGGAGAAGAAGAAAAAATTGAGTCTATCAACCTTGACAATAAAGAAAATGTGAATGAGAAATCAAAGCAAAAGCCAGATTTTAATTATTAAATATTTAAGTTTTTAAGATATTATACTGATTTTTATTTACATTGAATAATTTTCTCTGTTTTTTCTGTGTATTATTTTATTAGGTATTTGTTATTAATCGATATTAATAATAGTTTATTATTTATGCTAATTAATTCATTATTTATACTAATCAATATTAATAAAATTGTTTATTAAAACTAATAATATTTAAGACTTCAAAATTATTTATGCCGCGAATAGACAATACAAAAAAATGAGACTTTACGACATGACTTTTTTACTCTCCCGTATAGACTTTAAAGACTAGGTTCACTTGACACGTTCAACTGATTGCGACGTTGCCGCACTTTCACGTTCAATAATTTAATCATTATAAAAATAATAAAATTTTACAAATAATAATTAATTTTTCTGAAACCGTGTTGTGAAAACTAGTCAACTTTTGCACAAAGTTTTGATAATTCAAGATTTATATGTATAAAAAAAATGAAATTATTGGT
Organism: Nylanderia fulva; assembly: GCF_048542155.1. Taxonomy (NCBI): domain Eukaryota; kingdom Metazoa; phylum Arthropoda; class Insecta; order Hymenoptera; family Formicidae; genus Nylanderia; species Nylanderia fulva. Next base: position 18,716 of record NW_028189320.1, read on the forward strand.
ACTATTTTTTCAATATTTTTTTACCAATTATATTTGAGGAAATCGCATTTTTTCGTAAAGATACGTACAAAATCGACAACAATTAACATAATAATTATTTCTTTACTCATATCTTTTTACCTATTTACTATTTTATTTATTACATTCGAGAAAATCGCACTTCTTCGAAAGAACAACTGTAAAATCAGTCTAAATTAAAATAATAATTACTCTTTAATGGTTTAGTGAATCCAATTGAATTTTTTTTAAATACATTAGAAATAATAAAAAAAAAAGAGTTTCTCAAAGTTTCATCTACTTTGTACTATTTTTAGATAGCTCAGATACATCCTTAATTTCAAGTAGAGTTCATTTTAATAGAATTTTAATTTAAGACTTAGTAGTAATAAAGATACATGATGATAAAAGATGGGAACATGCAAATAAAAGTGATGTTTATCCCTCAACATTTTCTTATGATCTCAGGAATTTGTCATTGACAGATTTTACGGTAGGTCTGGAACACCCTGTATAAAAACTTTTTTATTTGACGTGAGTAATAAATTCTCGAAGTTTGTCTTAGTATTTCGTAAACACCCTAAAAATATATATTTTCGCATAGATGTATCATCAGTCATTGTGGCCGCCACCATCGCAGGCGATTCGAAAACATCTAGGTGACTATATATATATTATTCTCAGTAATCGATAATTTTTTCATGAGAATTTGTTATTAAAAGATTTCAGATATAACTTAACTGAATTTTTTCACACTGAAAGCATAAATATTGCTTTTTTCCTCATCGTGTTGCATTGCACGATATACAATATATAGGTGTGCAGGGTTGGGTAATAACACTAATTAATTAAGTTAAAAGTTAAAAAAAGGTTAAAATGTTAATAATTTTTAACTTAGCTTAGTTAATTTAAAATATATTAATTTTTTAACTTCAACTACTATATAGTTATTTTTGACCTTATAATCTTATTAATTTTTTTCCTAAGTTAATTTTTTTATCTCTGAATATCATTATTGTTTTTTTATAAAGTTATAAAACGTATTATTTTTAAATTAATGTAATTTATTAATTTTTATGTTTATTGTTATTAATTGTAATTACCAAAAAATATTTCTACATGTAAAAATCAAAATTTCTTTGTTATAAATTGTAAAAGAATTAACAAACAAAATTTTAATTTAATATAAATGTTTTTAAAATTTTAATTTAATTTAATTTCAGTTAATTTATAATTTCAATTTAACCTAACTTTAACTTAAATTTAACTTAACTTTAACTTTACTAACTTTAACCAACTATATATATATAGCTTTAATTTTTTGGCAAAATTGCCCAGCAAACAATATATAAATGTTATATACTTAAGCATGTTACATGTAACATATGTTAGTTGTAACTTCCCACTCATAGATATAACATTTTTAATATTACATATATTACATTGTAGTTATATTGTCATTATATCCCAAGATAGCACTGACTTATCAATACATCAATGTGCTATTTGGTATATAATTACAATATAACTACAATGTAATATATGTTATATTAAAATGTTACATCTATGAGTGAGATATTACAACTAACATGGATGTTACATGTAACGTACACGTTATATTACCTGTTATATTCCGTTTTATTATAGCAATGTAACAATTATATATTGGTGTTTGCTAGGTGATTTCGACGTAACTAGCAATTTTATTCAATACTTTCACGACGTTTCGACCATTTGGTTGTGGTCCTTATCAAGTGAAAATTCTATAACATAATATTACACACTAGTTTTTACCAATGTTGAAACATACAAGAACATATTTAAATGTTAAGTTAATAATATAATATAAATTTTATAAACATACCCATCAATTAAAATGAGATTAACGCAACATAACACCGGTTTTATTTAAAATTAATAGTTAAAAGAGGAACACGTCCCATCGCTATGATGTTTCGTCAACGACTAAATTTGAAACGCACCACTAAACAATCTTTATTATTTTGTCGTAAATATTTGTTATATTCTCAGTGTCTTTCTGTAGGTTAACAGTATTATCATGCTTCTTTATGAAGAATATTTCAGCAATCTCTCTCTTTCTTACATGTTTCTCATTATGTACAATAAAATGGTCGGTGATTTCCAATCAAAGTTATGTCCAAAATCACATCTGTGTTTACTCAAAACCGAATGATTAGATTATCATGTAATTTAATAAAAAGGCGACCAGTTAAGGGCACGCCATTAACAAAAATTATCCATTGCAAACCCACGTAGAATCGTACCCATTGCAAACCTATGTAGAATCCTATGAAAAATTAAACATTGCAAACTCATGTAGAATCCTATGAAAAATTAACCATTGCAAACCCCTGTAGAATTGTATTAAAAATTATCCATTGCAAACTTATGTAGAATCCTACATTGCAAACCCATGTACAATAGAATTGTATGAAAAATTATCGATTATAAACCCATGTACAATCGTAACAAAAGTAATGAAATAAAAAAAAAATTGCGCCAAGTGAAAGTAGAAACTTGTACCAGTGGAAAATTAAAGTTGCAGACATATATAGAGTCGTATAATGAATCAGTAAAAATTTAAATTTGCAAATGTAGAATCGTACCATAAAAAAACTTATCTTTTAAAAAAAAGATAAACAAGATGCCAAGTCCATGCACCATGTGAAAAAGAAATAAAAAAATTTTAGTTAAAAAAACTGGGCGCGCTGCTAAGTTTCAAAATTACAATGCATCTTAAAGTAACATTAATTAATTTAAACACAAAACATATTTTAACTGTAATGAGTTTAAAAGTAACAATTTAATTTTAATATTGTTAGAATATTATTTAGCAGCGCTCCCAGTTTTTTTAACTAAAATTTTTTTATTTCTTTTTCACATGGCGCATGGACTTGGCATCTTGTTTATCTTTTTTTTTAAAAGATAAGTTCTTTTATGGTACGATTCTACATTTGCAAATTTAAATTTTTACTGATTCATTATACGACTCTATATATGTCTGCAACTTTAATTTTCCACTGGTACAAGTTTCTACTTTCACTTGGCGCAATTTTTTTTTTATTTCATTACTTTTGTTACGATTGTACATGGGTTTATAATCGATAATTTTTCATACAATTCTATTGTACATGGGTTTGCAATGTAGGATTCTACATAAGTTTGCAATGGATAATTTTTAATACAATTCTACAGGGGTTTGCAATGGTTAATTTTTCATAGGATTCTACATGAGTTTGCAATGTTTAATTTTTCATAGGATTCTACATAGGTTTGCAATGGGTACGATTCTACGTGGGTTTGCAATGGATAATTTTTGTTAATGGCGTGCCCTTAACTGGTCGCCTTTTTTTACCTTTTTTTAAAGGTGAGTTTTTAGAGATTATATCATTCATTTTTGTATATTTTTATGACCGGAATAGAACAATTATTAAACATGTTTATCTAAACTTCTTTGCTTAAAATGATGTGTACAATTATATCCTAGAATCCTGATCATTCCTCCTAAAGCACCCTATTTATATAAATTTACCCATATGTTTGTGTGTGTGTGTGTGTATGTGTGTATGTGTGTGTGTGTGTGTGTGTGTGTACTAATGTCGAGCATTTTTTATACATTTTCTATTAAATTTAGATAAAAGTTGCAGGATTTCGAAAAAGAAAAAGTTGACACAGACTTTTTCCTAAACGGCGATTTTCAAGGTTATTTAAAGGTCACTTATATTTTCAAAATAGAATTACCTTAATTTTTCTCATATAAATCGATTCCTCGCAATATTTACTATAAAAAGTTGTAAAGGTATAATTTTTACATAATCTTACATAAACTTCGAAATATTACAAATATTTTATTTTATGAAATATTTCAGTTTATGTAAAATTATGTTAACTATCTTTTAAATTATTCACTTTTAGCCATCTTACCCTTACAACCTTTTATAGTGAATAATGCAACAAATTGGTTTATATATATAATATATATATAACATCAGTTATTATTAATTGATGTTTACATTTATTTTTAGACTTACTAGAGCTCAAATGCTCCACATTTTTTGCAAAAAACTGTTTATTCTACAGATTTCTAAATATGCTTTTAAATGATGATTGAATATTTCCTTTTTTTAATTATTTTTATTATTATTCTTCAATCTCAATCAACTTTTATAACTTTATGCCAGCACGATACAAATACATGTGTCTTTATTTTTTTTATTATTTTTATTATTATTTTTCAATCTCAATCAACTTCTATAACCTTATGCCAGCAGGATACAAATACATGTATGTCTTTATTATTGTATCAACTCTTGTCTTTTCCATGTAACCATGTCTTCATAGTTTGAATTATCCCTTCATCTTCTCAATCTTTCGCAGAGATTTAATTAATTAAATACACTTCACACGAAATAAAGTTTGCTGGAAGATATACAGCAAACGATAACTGTAAAAACATGATTACGTGGAAAGAACAAGAGTTGGTACAGTAAAGGCAAGTAAGTAAGTACATGTAATGTATCGTATTGGCATAACGCTATATCCGCGGAGCAGATAATGTGGCTGTAGAGGTAGTCTGCAGTGCAGCTAATGTGGACGTAGATGTTGATTGAGATAATTGTCTAATATAAAATAGAATTTAAAAATTTAGTTTAAAAAGCTGTTGCATATATAAATAAGTTTATTTTTTCTAAATTTGGAATATGTTTAATTAATTAAATATAAATTTAACATATATAAGATAGGCAATAAGAGCCAAATCGCGGATGACAGTGCGTTATTCTAAACGAAACTAAAATTTTTTCGTTAGAATTAAATACCTGTGCACAAGGCACCAAATTTTTACTTGGACACGGCCAAGATATAAAATTGGAATAATCTCTACAAGAGATTTTTAATTCCATGTATCCCCTATTCCCCCTAAAGAAATAAGGGGATACATGGAATTAAAAATCTCTTGTAGAGATTATTCCAATTTTATATCTTGGCCGTGTCCAAGTAAAAATTTGGTGCCTTGTGCACAGGTATTTAATTCTAACGAAAAAATTTTAGTTTCGTTTAGAATAACGCACTGTCATCCGCGGGTTTGGGAAATTTATTTTTAAAATTGATATGTAAAATTAAATTCAATATAATATTTGAAAAAATGGAATATTTAAATTTTATTTTCCTTCCCCTCCCTTTAAAACCAAAAATATGTTCCCCCAAACATTTTTTTAATTTTGGATTTAAAAAACTTTAAAAAAAAAATTTAACATTAACCTTTGTTTTTTTTTTTTAACTCAGATTTTTTTTTGTCATCTTATAAATAAACCCCCTTTGAGATTGAAAATTTAAGTTTTGGGGAAATAAATTACTTAATCATTTTAGGTTTTAATCATGTGTACTAAATAAGACCCCAAGCGAACGTGAGTAGTATAGAAATGGGTTTTTGGAAAACCCCCAAAAGAAAGAAAAAAAAGAAAGGAAAAAAAGGGGTTGCCAAAAAACCCCCACCTCCATATAACCCACTTTCCCTCTGTTTAAAACTCCCCGTACAAAATTAACCACTCATCATCGCAGGTTTACTGTTATTTTCGCATGTTTTTCTGTTACGGGGAAAAAACCCTTATACTTGTACGGGTATATATAATGTGAAAGAACGGGGTTTCTTAATAAAATTTTTTCATACGGGCTTTGATTTAATATCTCCACCCTCACCCCCCTGACAAAAAAAAAAAGAAGGATTTTAAAAGAAAAGATTAAAAAAAAAGGGGCATCAGCCATTTTAAAGGAACCGAAATTTAAAAAAAGATCAAAACCCCCGACGCGTTTAAAATAAGGGCCCCGCTACCCCCTTAACGGTCCGGGGAAAACCGGGCCGGCCACATGCCTTCACCTGGGCTTTTTTTCTTTCCAAGTAAGGCATACATTTTCCCAATTTAAACTTTTTCACTTCGTTTTTTTTTTTCAATATTAAAATTTTTTCCCCTTTATCCCTTCCCCAACTTTTTGCCCCCAAACTATTAAAGACTTTAAGAGCATTTTTAAACCCCCCTTTAACTCCTAACCCTTTACTTAATAAATTTCAAATTTTTACAGTATTTAAAAACTTAATTCAAACCTACAAATTCTATTTCCCTTTCTAAATTCCTTTATATTTTTAAAATTAATCTTTTATTTATAAATTCTATTTATTAATAATACACCCCCCCCCCCCAAAAATTAAAATTCCCCAAAACTCAAATTTTTTTATAAAGTTCGTTTTTGGGAAAATTTCTTCCTAAATTATTAAATCATTAATTTTTCATAGGGCCCCCCGAAGTTTTACCCAAAAACCTGAGGCCAAAAAAAATTTTTGCAATCCCCCTAAAATTTTAAAAAAATTTTGGGTTGGTCTTATTTTATGGTAAAATTTTAACGCGAAATTTTAAAGTATTTAAATTATTTATTTTTTAGTTATAAATAAAAAAATTATAAAAATAAAAATCTGCTTTCTTGAAATTTTCAATTTTTTTTAAAAGTACCTTTTTAAAAATCGAAACTGTAGAAATCCCATAGGGTTCCCCAAATTTTTATAGAGCCTCAATTAAAATTGAAAAAAGGGAAGAAATTAAAAAAGGAAGAAAAGTTGCCCAAATAAATTCTAGACTTTTGCACTTTAAAAAGTTTTAAATTTAAAAAAACTAAATCTTGGAAATTTGTAAAAAAGAACCAAAAATTGTTTTTTTGCAATTGAAAAAATTCGTTGGAGGGGACATAAGTCTAAGAAACTAAAATTTAATTTGCAACGTTTCATAGCCTTTATTTAATTAAAATTCAACTGTTTCAATTTTAATGACAAAAAACTATGAACAGATTTAGGGGAAGCCCTATGGGGGATCCCTCTATCACCATATTAGCTACTTGTAATGGATTTAAATTTAAAAACCAAATTGTTTTTAAATTCTTTTTAAATTTTTTAATTCCAGAAAATTTTTAAGAATGGGAGACATTTTTGTTATTTTTACCTAACTCTAAAATAAAAAATTTTAAATACATTTAATAATATCCGAACATTAAAATTACCAAAAGAAATAGAGAAACTTTATAAATTTTTTAAATTCTAAAAATTAAACGCAATGGGAATGAATTACATTTAATTTGGTTTAGGAAAACCTTTTTTACGTTTAGATACTTTAATTTTTTTCAGATCCCCATTAAGTATAAAATTAATAAAAATTTAAAATTTTAGAGACCCCTGCAAAATTTACTTTTAAAAAAACAATTTCTTAAAACACGAATATTGAGATTTGTAAAAAATTTTAAATTAAAAAAATTGGGTTTCCGGGTTTTATTAATAAATATGTAATTATAAAAAAAGATTAATTTTTTATTTAAATTTTTAATATAGGAATGTTTAACCCGTTTTACAATGGGGGATAAAAACGACAATTTTTAATAAAGATTTGGGAATAATAAACGATAATGTGAATTTGACTAAGATAAAAAAAATTATGAATTCACTTCCATACGTTAAAAAGACCGTTTTTTGCACAATATTAAAAAAGGGCATTAAAAAACTCCTTAATGAGTTTTATTGGGCCAAAAAAAAATTTGAATGCGATAAAACGAGGGAAAAAAATTTAAAAAAAAAATGAATAAAAACGAAAAAAAAATTTTTTTTTGTTTTATAAATAAGATTTAATTGTGGGAAAAAAAATTTTTTAATGCCCATACATTGGGGAAACGAAAAGACATTAAGCCTAGAGTGAAGGAACATGTAGCAAAATTAAATTACATGATAATCTAACATTCGGTTTTTTAGGGAAACACGGTGGATTTTTGGGCATAACTTATTGGAAAACACCGGGCCCTTTTATTTTACATAAAGGAAACAGTAAAAAAGAGAGAGATTTCTGAAATATTCTTTATAAAGAAGCATGTAATCTGTTAAAAATACAGAAAGACACTGAGAATTTAACAAATATTTTTGACAAAAAATAAAATGTTTAGTGGGGGTTTCAAAATTTTGTTTACCCAAAACATCTAGCGATGGGCGTGTTCCTTTTTTAAATATTAATTTTTAAAAAAAACGGTGTTAGGCGTTTTAACTATTTTATTGATGGGATGTTATAAAATTTATAATATTATTAACTTAAAATTTAAAAATATTCTTGTAGTTTAACATTGGAAAAAAAAAGGTTTTAATTATGTTTTAAAAATTTTTTCTGATAAAGGGCCACACCAAAGGTTTGAAACGTCGTGAAAATTTTTTGAATAAAATTGCTAGTTTCGTCGAAAAACTTTTTCCAAATTTATTTTACCATAGCGCCCCAAAATTAATTTTGATTTTTTTAATTTTTTTTTCATGAAAAATTTAACTTAAAAAGAATAATAAACCCATCTTTAACTTGTTAAAAAAAAACATAAATAATACCCCCCCCGTAAGGATGACAGTTAAATTTGGAAAAAGGACCCGGGATTTATGAAATTATTATCCCGATACGTCCACGACCTCATTAGAAAAACGCAACTTTGGGTGAAAAACAAAAGGGGCTAGAAACGAGTTTTCAGGTACCCCTTTGAGGTTTTGGACTCGGCTTTAAATGAGCTGGAAAATAAAAAACCACGTCCCAAAGCAAGTTCGATGAAATTTCCCCGGTCTTTGAAAAGCCCTTCTGGGGGTTGGAAAACGGAATTTCGAAAATATCTATCCGCAAATTGGCTGAGCACCCAAAAGTCACCCAAAAAAGAAGACATAAAATAGGTCCCGTTTTAAAATAAAACGACAAAAATCCTTTTATCAAACGGGACTCCAAACTGGGGTTAAAAAATTTGGTAGCACG
>NW_028189321.1:0-27491 GCF_048542155.1 Nylanderia fulva
AAATTTTTAGTTTTGCTCATTAAGTACAATGTAAGAATAAATAATTAAAGTATTAAAATTTGAAAGTTAGCAAAAATTGATAAAAATAGATGAAAAAAAAATAGTACACCTTGAGATTAATCAGTAAGCGATTATAATATTTACGATTTTATAATATATACTTATAATTATACATACAAACGTAAGTACAGTATAAAGGCACAGTATTGTGCATAAAGACATGTATAAATAAATGTATACTTCTAACAAAAAATATAAAATATCCCATTTTAAATAATGTATTGTTGTTATTTCAGAACCAGGACTTCTCTTTCGACAAATACTTTATACAATATTGAATGAATTTGAAAGCAGCGTCGCGTCATAAGTATGGTCTTATTTCAGATGGAGGCATTTTTGAAATTTTATAATTATCATCATATTTTTAAATGTTTTATGTTCTATTCTGTCAAAAATATGTAACATTTTGTAATGTATTTGTTATATTATTTTAGCTTAATAAATTTCTGCACAAAATAATGTGGAGAAATTGATTGATATAAGAAAAACACTCCAACGATTTAAAAAAATTGCAATTTAAAGCAATGTGCAAAAAAATTTATAAATAAATGCTCTGATATCTATTTCGTTTTTTAATATTTTGTTATAAAAAAATATTATAGAATCTTCAAAATATATACATTCACAGAAAAAACAGTATCCTTAAGAAAATGCAAATATGCCTTGATTCAAGTATATTTTATCCTTATAATAGCGCCAAATATAAATAATTTTGGATTAAGGATAATTTATCCTTAAAACAAAGTGCAAAATATTCTTGGTTGAAGCTGAAATTTACTTATAAATATTGCAAGGGCAAATGACAAGTGAGCATCGGATATAAGCGGTACTTTCAAATAAATATAATAATTCTTAGTTCAAATGTGACTAAGTTTGTTTTAACCATATACGATTTTTAAAACAAGAATATATCTTAAGGATAAAATATACTTTACACAAACTTATTTATTATTAAGGCAAATGAAAATTTGTGATTACAAAGAGCATTCTATGCTTAAATCAATCAAATAGCGTTCAAGAATAAAAATATACTTGAATCAAGAATTCCTTTTTTTCTGTGATCTTACATGTATAATGACACACTTACACTAATTGAATTATATAACTACATTTTGTGAAGAAAATTATTATAATGAAATTATCGAAAGATAAGTATATCACAAGAAATTACACCATATTTTTTGTGAAAATGTTTTTCGAAATAAATAATATGAATTTGTAAATGATGCATATTTATTTGATTAATTAGGCAAAATTTGAATGTGCTTAATTAAGACAACTGATACACACAAATGCCGCTACACGTACACAAATATATATACCTATATATACATAAATGTATATAGAATATATACATATATATATATAACGACCTCCAAAGTTTTGTTGACCTAACACATCATATTTAGCATGATGACACGTACAGAGAATCGACTGATTTCAGTATTTCGTGGTCTTTCGAACCATACAGAGAATCGACTGTCAGTTTTTCGAACTATATCGTGGTACAGATACAATACTTTTAATAAAGTGTGTGAATCTATTATATTCTTCCAACATTGCGTGCTGCTAGTATTATTTGGTTGCAGTTAATTGTTAAAAAATATAAATTTTATCAATATACTTTTGCAATTAACATACTGTTCCGAAATATAAGGTAAGTCAGAATAAGTTAAAAATATATAAATATATATATTTGTTCACAAATACAATAATATTTAATCATACAGTATAAAGGATATTTATAAAATTACCAACGGATATTTACGATATAAAGAGAATACTTTTATTCAAAATTATTTTTAAATTTTAGTTCTGCGATAATTTCAAATAATATCGATAATATAATATTTTACGAATTGTAATGTTGAAATAATCGTGAACCATCAAAAGTTTGATATCGAATAAACTATTTCTGAAACTTACAAATACTACAATTTACATAACAGATACTAATTATTATAACAGACACCTTTAATTGTTCTTTCATTAATAGATTATAAAAATTCTGTTTTCTAAACTTTGTCGAAATGCATAACAATTCATTTAAATTTTTAACAGAAAATACGAACAAAGAAATACAATTTTTTACAAGATTCTTTTGTGATAAAATATATACATATGTACGCTTTCATTAGACTCGTGCGAGATTTCATATCTCACATGTTCATCACGCTGCGCGGCTCGCACGAGACTGTTTCGCGCGTGACCACTCATCGACCACATGACTACATGTGATGGGACTATCGGTCTCGCGCTCGCGATATCCCGCATGAGAATCAGTCTTGTCCGAATTGCTCACCTGAAAAGACGTATCGAATATACTAATCTAATCAAATAATCAGTTTCGCGTGAGCCGTGTAGCGTAATGGACGCGTACAGACTCGATATTTTGATCAAAAGATTGTAGAAAATTATATTTTTCGTTTTCTGTTAATAATTCATATATTGAATTTGTATGAATCACGTAATTTATAAATATATTTCTATGCTTGCATTACAGTAATAATTGTATTGCGTTACATTTTTTGAAGTTTTATTATCAAATAATAATATAATTTTGTTTCGCGCACGTAATTATATTCGATTAAATTAACCGAAATAAGAAGTATATAGAAATACGATATAGTATGTATATATATGTATAAAATAGTTGCCAAATTCGGCGAATTAAAATTATGATCATTTTCATTACATCAGGCAACTCTCATTGCGAAAATTAACAATATGACAATTGTAAAATAAATCATAGATAATAATATCAAAAGCGCGCGCGAAGCGCGCTCTTGTGTCGTCCAGTGATTTAAAAAAGTCATCAAAACTATATTTAATTTCTCTATTTATCTTTTGTTTACACAATGTGTTTTACAGATCTAAAATAAATATTCCTTTTCCGACATGATGATAACTCTAAAACTATTATTAAATAGCGGATTAATGTTTATCGCTGCGATGGCTTCTATTCGTAATGAATTATCTTTATGCTGTCAACCATCAAAATATATAAAACCAATCCATTACGATATCAAGCTTATATCATATATTGAAGGACATATTTTACATGGAGAATACAATATCAGCATAAGCATTTTTAACAAAACGCAAGACGTATTTTTACATTCAGAAAATCTATGTATTAAAAATATAATTTTATTTTCAAATATAAAAGAATATTATGAGAATGATAATGATAATGTTTATAACTCAACTTATAATATTGATAAAAACATAATTCATGTTTCTTTTTGGGATGAGTTAATACCGGGAAATTACACTTTAAATATAAAATATCATGGTATTGCTGATGAAATATTTAAAATTTTTGACACGAAAGAAAAAATTGCGTAAGTAAATAGGATATGTTTATTAAAAAAGTACAATGTGCAATTACATAAAACATTGCAATTAATATATGTTATTTATGCATCAAATGTTTCAAAAATTATTATACATCATTGAATTTAAATATAAAAACAATTAATCTTTATTTTTAGTGCATATTATTACATATTACATTTATACGTTTTTTTAATTCCAATATTTTTATGCTTGCTAGAAATGTTTTATCAATTTATATTCTTTAAAATTTATAGTCTGTTAGCTGGTATTCATTTCAATGTAATATGCACCCGATTGTCTTCATGTTGGGATCAACAGAATGTATTGTACGAGACAACCTTTAACATATCTATAGGATGTAATCAATGTACGGCTCTGTCAAATATACCATTGCGACAAACGGAAGAAAATGAGTCCAAGATGTTATGGACACACTTCGCTACCACATTTTCAATGTCGTCTTATCTTGCAACAATGATTGTGTCTAATTACTTATTACGTATTGATGTCGACAATCGAAATATTGAAATGTGGTGCAGTAACGAATATGGATCTCACATGAGATTTGCAAGTAATTTTGCTGAAAGTATCACGTCGTTGTTTATAAATGAATGGAATTTACGTTCGGAGCAAATTCTGAAGGTGACTCATGTTGTGATTCCAAATTTCCATGACAATGGCATAATAGATTTCGGAATTGTTTTTTATAAGTGAGTACAAGTGCTTCAAATTACATTAAAAATAAAATTATATTAGTATACAGAATTATAAAATATAAAAACATGTATATTTTTTGTTTCTGTAAACGTTCGAAAGTATAAGGAATGCAAAAACAATTTTACTTGAATTAAATTTATTCGTATGATTACCAAATTAAAGTATACCGTTTTAATATGTACATTATATCATACTCCCTAAGATAAGTGTTAAAACCGCAATAAAGCTATAAAAGAATTGACATTTTTTTATTTATTTCAAATTATTGTTCTTTGTCAACGATATACACATTAACGGAAATTTATCGTTGCTACATATTGTAAATTAAAAAATAAAGAAAGTATTTGGTACGATTTATACTGATTTGCTAAATTGTACTCATGAGTTTGTAAATGGTATAACTATAAAATTAAGATATTGTAACAAAAATACAGTTTTTATTTCTATAAAATTTCGGATTCTTATCTTCTAAATATTATACTTTCAGGGAAACAGATATCATCTACGATAGAAATTTATATCCTATTGCTCAGAAAATCAAAGTAGCTCAATTAGTAGGACGTAAAGTGACACAGGAATGGTTTAATAATATGTTGAACGATCCGTTAGTGTCGGATTTTTGGTTTAAAAAAGGTCTTATTCCATTGCTTGCAACGTATGCTGTCAGTAAGGTACATTATTCTAAATATGTTTAACTCTATATCTTGTTTCCATTTTCTCACAAACAACATAATACTTAAACATTCATATATTGCAAAACTTTCTTAAATCAAACCCTTTTTACAAAACCTATATGCATTCTTTGTGAATTGTCTTGAAAACATTTAGTATTATTTAATATAATTTAATATAATTAATATAGTAAACTGTTTCTTAAAAAATACTTTTTTCACATCTTTACATACATATATAATTATAATTTATTAAACATTTTTATTTTAACGCCACTTTATTATATATTTTTAAATTTTATGTAAATAATATAAATTAATCAAAAACTAGTACACATCATATTTATTTTAATAAAGTTGATAAAGAGCAGTCTGCAATATAATATCATATGAGACAATATAATTTAAAAATTATGTAACGTTTTCTAATTATTTTAATACAAAATTTTTGATTTTATTATTATAACTTTTTAATATGTGTTTTTTAAAATGAGAAAGTGTTTTGTTCTAACAATGAGGTAACGATAATAATATTAGTATTTGCATTTAATGCTAGTATAATCAGAACGGTTATATTTATATATTTACTATTTTGTTATAGATTTATGAAGATGAGCGAATAATAAATTTATTTGTTGTTCAAAATCAACATTACTCTTTTAATTTGGATAGTTATTATTATATGTTGAATTCTACTTCACAAGCTAACAGTTTATTGGAAATTCCCAATTCTATCAGAGGTATACGTAATATACAATAATAAAATAGTCCGTGTAAATTTTTAACTCTTAATATTTTAAAATATGTGTAAAATTAGAAGATAATTAATCCTTTATCTGGATTTTAATAAAATATTATTTTGATAAAAGTACTCTTATACGCGCGCCCCCGCACACGCACATGCATACGCACATTATGGTAAATGTATATTTATAATATATCTAATTCATAATTTTAATGAAAATCGTAGCACCTTTTATACTGCGCATGTTGGAACCCTTTATCACAGAAGAAATATTTCAGACATTCATAAACAGGTATGTATATAACAATAAGTGAGTAATACAATCTATCTGTATAATATAAGTACCGTCTGTCAAATTACTTCCGCATTTGTGGACCGATTTTCATCAATGGTACCAAAATTTTATAAATTTTCCGGGGAGTGTGTCAATTAGTGATTTTTTGTTAGTTTTACGCCTCCATCCACGCACCCACCCACGCAATCATATTTTTGAACCGATTTTTTTGAAATTGGTACCAAAATATAAATCTAAATCATAAAGAAGGCTTAAAGAGCCATACGCGGATGTTTTCTACGTACATTTACAACGAAACTAAATTTTCGTTGGAAACAAAGCGTGCGCAAGGCACATATTATTCTCGGTGTAATAATCAAGACTTTTTAAAAATTGAAATAATCTTTTACTTGAGATTAAATTTCAAAAACCTTTAACTCCTTTGCAGAAATGATTAAATAAATGCAAGAGAAAAATATAGATCCGAAAATCGCTGAATCGGGAATCGAAACCCGAGACCTTTCGCTTGCCGAGCGACTGCTCTTCCATCTGAGCTATTCAGACCCTTCGATTCTATACCCTTCTCTGCTTATATATACCTTATAACGCCTATTCGCCGGCGTGTGTATAAACAAACTAAGATTTATTTTCGCAGGGGGATTAGGGGTTTTTGAAATTAAATCTCAAGTAAGAGATTATTTCAATTTTTTAAAAGTCTTGGTTGGTACACCGAGAATATTACGTGTCTTGCGCACGCTTTGTTTCCAACAAAAATTTAGTTTCGTTGTACGTAGAAAACATCCGCGTATGGCTCTTTAAGCCTTCCTTATGATTTAGATATATATTTATATTACAAAGTCGTTATTGAATCTTTGTTTGTTGATACCAAAATGTTGCAAATTTTATGGAGTTGACGACGATGTAATTTTTTCAAACGTTACACCTCCACCCACGCATTCACCCACGCGCATGCGCTTTTATGGATCAATTTTCACAAAATTGGTACCAAAATGTTGCCAATTTTTCAGAGAAAGCTACTGTGTGGTTTTTTCAAGTTTCATCCCAGCCACGCATCCACTCACGCATTCACACATTTATGCACCGACTTTTTAGAAATTTGTACTCAAATTTTGTCGGAGATGGCTACTATGTGATTTTTAAAACTTTTTATCACTTTATTCACTCATCTATGCACCAACAAATTTGTAGACCGATTTTCTCGAAATTAGTACCAAAATTTCGAGACATACTTTACAAAGAGTTGGAATTTATTTGCCACAACCTGTATTTGTTCATAGTCAACTATATGTAGCATTCTCTAGAGCAACAGAGAGGGATAGTGTCAGAATAAAAATTAATGAATTAAGCAATCAAGGACAAATAATTAAATAAACTAAAATATTTTATGAGAAATGTTGTATACAGAGAGGTTTAGCGGGTCAGCGGTGGGAACATCAGCAAAAAATAAAATAATTAATAATAAAAGATAAAAAAACATTTTGGTACCTGTTTCACGGGCCGAAAAGGGTAGTAGAAAATAATATAAAAAAATAAAACTGTAGAACGTAAATAACGTATAACAATAAAAGTTTTATATAATGTGTCTTATTTTTTTTCGTTTTTTCTGACATTATTTCATAGTGTTTTTTTTCTTATTGTTAGCGTTACAAGGCCGTTATTTTTCTAAATCTTCTATTTAAATTATTTTTAATTTCATTACTTTTTCTATTAAAACAGTTTCTGTAGAAAAAAATTGTTATTTTATCGTTATCACTTTTTTATATACACATCCATTGTTGTTTTATTTTTGTTTCATAATTTGTTTTATTTTAAAATAATTTTTAAAATTATTTTTTTTAATTTTGTTATTTCCTTCATCTCTTCATATCGTCTATAATTCTTATATCTGTGTTTTTTTAATTGCATTCTGTGCTACATTTGTTTTCTAAATTTATTTAACAGATTCTTAAACATGTAACATTTGTCTTCAACTTCTTATTTGTTTGATTTCTTTTTTTAATCATTTTGTACTTTGTCAATACTTTGCTGAAATATAATCTGTATTAATGCTAATAATGCATAAAAAATTAAATAAAATTTATAAATTTGATTTAAAATTATATTATCTCTTTTCTTGTCAGAATATATTGTAGATATAGAATATATAAATATATAAATAGAAGTGCGCAATTTATAATTTACTTCTTAGTATTTATTAATTTTTTTTATAATATTAACATTATACAGACAAAAAATTTTAACATATTTTCATATATTTTACATACTTCGTGAATTTAGGCATTCGCAACGTCTAAGCTTCGAGGATTTTATGCCAGATTTTGCTTCAAGAAGATTTCTAGATATGCCTCCATACATAACAGGAATGAGAAATTGGGAAAATGCGAAACAGCATTGTCCTCTCATTGAAGTAGTACGATATTATAATGAGTCTGTGAGCCAAATGAAAATAAATATTAAATATATCGACACATTAGAAAATCGCAACACCCCTCTAACTTTTACTACGGAAGCATCTCCCGATTTTGACAATTTAACTTATTATTTTCTACCCGTGTCAGGGTATTTAATAACATTACCATTTAAAGAGGATGGTTGGATGATATTCAATATACAACAAGTTGGTAAATATCGACAAATGGACTTATTATGACTATTATTTCTCGCCTTTATTTTACACACACATACTTGACATAATTTTATGTTTTTATTTATTTTATTGTCCTATAAAAATCTAAAATATTCATTATATAACTGTAATAGTTTTTTTACAAATATTTTATTCTAATAGTATTAAAAATTATTAACAGGATAATTATATATTTATAAAATTAATAATAATAAGTGCAGGTAACATACATTTTTTGTACTGTTACGTGTTACAGAAATTGTATTGGTTAGCATAAAATAATTATTATTAATGCACAACTAGAATCCATTTTATTTTATGCTAAAGAAAATTTTGCACAGTTTCATTTTTAATTTATAATTAATTTTTGATATGTATTCACATTTACATACATATTTGCATTTTATTAAATTTTTATATGTTTTCAAATTATAATTTATATAAACAAAAATATTAAACACAAATGTTTGAAATTTATTATATTAATTATAAAATTATTAAAAATAATAAAAATTGTTAAAATTTATTTACTGTTCGACAGGATATTATCGCGTTAACTATGATGAAGAAAATTGGCGAAGAATTTCAAGTTATCTAAAATCTGATAATTACACGAAAATTCATGTTCTTAATCGTGCTCAAATTATCGATGATTCATTTTATTTAATGATAGCAGGCCAACTCCAATCCCATATATTTTGGAATCTCACAGAGTATTTGCAACAAGAAGAAGATTATATAGCATGGTATCCTATGTTTAAAGTTTTGGAATACATGTATGGTACTTTTCCATGGAGAGAACCGGATGGAAATATTACTGTAAATATTAATAAATTTCAATGAAATAATATTACATTTTAAATATTTGCATATACACTCATTGATCACAAATAATTTAAATACTTAGAAAAATATATTCAGCAATAATAAAATTTTACATACTATTACGTCGCAAACAAATGTGCAAACAAATTCAGTTCAAATAATCACTCACCCGAAGAACTGTCAAAAAGTTTATGATTTTCACTACTGCCAATATTATTGGTATATAACATTGTTATTGGATATATAGCTGGGTGCTTAACATTTTTGTCAATGAATGCAATTATATTGGTTTTATATTAATATTACTTGTTGTAATTAAAAAAAAATTAAACATATATTTATAGTTGGAAAAATTTAATTATATATTTCAAAAAGTAATATTTTATATCTTATTTAAAAATAAAATATAATTAATAAATAGTTATGAAACTTTAATATCTATTAAATATTATGAAACATTTCGCACAAATTAAACCATATTTTTGCGTACAGATATAATACATATATATATTTGCACGTGCATATGTACGTGTATAGATAAACGTTAGCGTCTATAAGTGAATTTGTATGTATGTTTAGTTCATAGAGAAAATTTTAAGAATCTATTAAAAAATAATGAGAAAATATAATAATTAATTTTTGAATACATTTATAATATAAACAAATAAATATATATTTAACAATTTTTAGTTTAGAATAAGGCACGCATTATACACGGTACTTGAAAGAATCAAATATGAAGAAATTGATGATGCAGACGAATTTAGAGTATGTTTACGACAAGAAGCTGCAAGATGGGCATGTTTTCTCGGTAGCATAACCTGTAAGAGAAAAGCCAACAATAAATTAGAACAACATCTCCAAGATCCTACAAAATACAAGTAAATATTGTTATACATATTTTTTTAGCCTTCCTAAATCAAATTTTCTAGTAGGTATAGCCCACAATGTTCAAATGATTTGATCAAGAGATACATATGCTAATCTTTAATAAAAAATTGAATTTTGTTATGTTTTAGACTTTTGCCATGGTGGAAGAAATGGACATATTGTAACGGTTTGACGATAACTACCAACAAAGAGTCTTGGGCTTTAGTGTATGACATAGGATATGTAAAATTTGACCCTAAATTTTTAGAATATTTGACTTGCCCTAAAGATAATGATATAATTAAAGATTATTTAAGAATAAAATCTATTAGAGAAGGAGAAATCCAATATCTTGTTACCAATTTCTTACATATTATTACGAAGCATGCGAAGAATCGAGATATCCTGCAGTACATATTAGACGATTTTTTTAACATAAAACCAAAGTAATTCGACAAATTTTTATAAATATTTTGTATAAAAATTTATTATGTGTTTTATATATGCATTTGTTTTTTTCCGTTTTTAGACATGTTGGTGTAATTGCAGCATTACTTATTATGATTAATAATGTATATCGCGAAAATCTAGCTGAGGTAAAAATTTTACATGTTTATTTATGTATGTATACAAAATGTAATAATAATGCGATATTAATAAATATTATATAATGTTTAAATAATTTAAATAATGTAATAATAACGTTGTCTATTAATAATGGTAAAAATAATACATTCTAGTTTCTAAACAATTACGTTACATTTATGGTGGACAGTAAAGACTTATATGTTGGGATAAAAGAAAAGGTAAATTTCATAAATATTATTATGGAAAACAAAAGAAAAAGAAATATTGTTCTATCTCTCTTATTAATTTTTGAATATTAATTTTATATTTGTTTTGTTTATTATATAAACAGTATATTGATTTCATTGTACAAATTTTTGTTGATCTATATTAGGATTTCATAATACAGAATTATGACAAAATCAAAAGCAAAACATTAATTCGCAAGCATCAAATCAAAGAACAGAGAGTGCATTTTGAAAGTTTATTCGTCTAATGTGTGGATGTAAAAAAAATTGCAACTTTGCATACGTGGATATACTTCATATAAATAATTTTTTATATTGTATATACTATTTATTTTACTGTTTTAATTATTGTTTATTTAGATGTTTTAATATTCGATGCCGCCGTCTTTACAAAACTTTATGACTGCAAGCATCAAGTTTTACATTTTTCTTTTGCGATCTTACTTGAAGTAGTTGAAATATATATTATTACCTGTGTAGTCACAAGAAAGTAATGTAATATTATAATAAATTTTATTATTCATTATAATACATATAACACACATACACATATTGAATTAGTAATTTATTTTCTATCATATAATTATTATAAACATTTATAGCCAACATATTTATATATATACAAAATATTAAATTTTTTATTATATAAACTATATATACATGTAAATTATATATGTATGCCTATGCATGTGTGTATGTGTGTGTATATAAAATAGTAATAATATATATACGTGTATTATATTATATTCAGTTCATATTATATATATATTAAATTTTTAATTAATACATTATAATATTAATAAATGTATGTATACATAAAATATATTTTTAGAGAACAATAAGAATTAATAATTCGTTAACGTGCTATATATGTTCAATATTAATATGTTATTATATAAAATTGATTAATTTTCATTTTTTAATTTACAGTAAATCAAATAACATAATTTCTCTCTCTCTCTCTCTCTCTCTCTCTCTCTTTCTCTCTCTTTCTCTCCCCCCCCCCCCGCCCCCTCGCTCTTGCATATTCCACATTTTAATTTCAATAAATTTATTGAAATAAATTATTAATTTTAATATTAATATTTATAAAATTATATCACATAACTTTAAAATTGTACAACATAATTTCGCGCTTATTACTAATATTTTTTTAAAACAATTAACATATCTAAAATTTTTTTACAGCTCATCAATTAAAATATGAAAACAGAGTTACTATGTAATATATGCACATATTTGCGTATAATTTTCTGTGTATATATATGTAGGATTGGGATTATTTTGAAATATAATTATATCGAGCGAATGATTTTTTGTGTATGGGCGAGCGATAATATTTGTCTCACTTGTTGTTTGCGAGAGACAAACTTTTGACAATAATAAGGACACGAACAAGGCAAAGTGAGTCAGCTCGCATGACTTTGTTTATAAAAAGTTAGGATTACCTTGACGAGGGCAGCGGTTAGGGAACTAACTGAAAATTGAAGAACAGTCTAGAAACCGACAAGAAGGAATATAAATACAGGCAATGGGCTGTCGGACAGGTCAGAAGTTAGAGAGTCCTCGCTCGATTTTGTTACCGTAATCACCGAATAATTCTTGTAATATATCTTTATTTTATAAAGACTTGTAAAATTTTCATTTGATACCGTTCGTCTAAAAAAAGTCCTACAATTTTGGGGGCTCGTCCGGGATTGACGCGAGTTGACGCTGCGTGGGACTGCGAGCGGTTGCAGCTTGAAGTCGGGAATTTGGACGAGTACCGATTTTTCAATGGCGCACGCTGAGAGAGGTGCGAATAGATTTACCGTCAACGAACTAAGAGAAGTACTGCGAGAGAAGGGCTTGACGATAACTGGCGCGAAGCACGAGTTGATTGCCAGACTTTTTGAAGAAGATCCAGCGGGCAGTTGGATGTTGCGAGTGACGAATGAGGAGGAGCAGGACGGGGTGAGAGAGACGATAGAGACGAGAGGTACGAAGGAGAGCGGTGAGGTGGACGAATCGAGCATACATGATACTGAGGTTGAGTATCTGCGACGGTCAATGGAACTTTGTGAAAGAGAAAAACGGTTGATGGAGCGTGAGCTGCGATTGATGCGACAAGAAAACGATTTGTTGAGACGCACTCAAAATGTGAATACTGATGGAGGAGAATTGAGAAGTGAGGTGGCTGCAAGGAGTCCGACGATCTCTCATGAAGCAGGCGTAACCAACATAAACGCAATTGCAAGCCTGTTGGGATATTTTGAGGGCGACAGCAGCACATTCGAATCCTGGAAGAAGCGTGTCGAATCATTGAGAGGCGCTTACAACTTGACCGACGACCTGACGAGAATCCTGATCGGAGCACGCCTGAAGGGCAAAGCACAAGAATGGTTGCATTCTAGCCCAACGTATACCGAGATTACCGTCGACGAGCTGTTAAACGAGTTAAAAAATATGTTTTTCCATGAGCCGGGAAGAGTGCATGTGAGAAAGCAGTTTGAGCAGCGTATTTGGCGAAGAGAGGAGACATTCAATGAGTACCTACATCAGAAGGTGATTCTTGGAAATCGAATTAAAATTGAGGAAAGCGAGATGGTCGAATATGTCATCGAGGGGATTCCGGATCCAGTCTTACGAGACCAAGCACGAGTACAGCGGCTGCGTACTAGAAGGTCGCTAATCGAGGCGTTCGAGAGGGTATCGCTGCGAGGGAAAGAGCAGTCGGGAGCGCGAAGGAATGAGAGGGAACGGCGTGTCCAGGGACGTGCCGAGCGAGAAGAGTCAGGGGCGACAAGGAATGCGATGCGATGCCATAATTGCGGAGCGCAGGGACATCGTGCAGCGAATTGTCCGTCAAAAGCGAAAGGTACACGATGTTTTGAATGTAGTGAGTTTGGACATATTGCAGCAAATTGCGAAAAAAAAAAAACTAGAATTAACGAAATAAAAAGTATGCACGATATTACGAAAACGGAACGAAAATATTTTAAAAACGTAAAAATAAATAACAAGAATATAGTAGCTTTGATTGACACGGGAAGTGATTTATCATTAATTCGCGAAGAACAATATATAAAAATAGGGTCACCGAATTTGACCCATCAAGAAATTGTGTTTCGTGGTATAGGCACACAGAATTTTAAAACTAAAGGACGTTTTGATACCGAAGTAGAAATTGACGATGAGCGTTTTTTAACCAGTTTATCGGTAGTACCGAATGAATTGCTGCAGTATGACTTACTCATAGGGACTGATTTGTTAGACCGAATTAATTTGTATGCCGAAGAAGGAAAAATTACGATGCGAAAACCTCGCGCAGAGATTCGAGCGGCAGAAAAGTTACCGGAAATATTTAAAATCGAATTACAGAGCGAGTCTAGCGATACCGATTTATCACATTTGACGAGCGAGAATGAAAATAAAGTAAGCGACATGATCAATAAATATAATCCTACCAGAAAATGCGAGACGGAATATAAAATGACTATTATACTTCGTGATGACGAACCGGTTTATCAGAGGCCTAGGCGTTTATCTCCGTCGGAAAAAGAAAAGGTTACCGCACACATAAACGAATGGTTAGACTAAGGTATAATTCAACCCTCACTTTCAGAATACGCGAGTCCGGTAGTTCTAGTTAAAAAGGGGACGGGAGAGACTAGGTTGTGTGTCGATTATCGACAACTAAATAAGAAAATAATAAAGGATCGTTACCCACTTCCATTAATTGACGATCAATTAGATGCATTACAAGGGGCGTCAATATTTAGTACGATCGACTTAAAAAACGGATTTTTTCATGTGCCGATGGAAAAGGAGAGTAGAAAGTATACCTCCTTCGTAGTGCCAGACGGACAATACGAGTTTCTCTACGCGCCTTTCGGTTTGTGCAATTCTCCGGCAGTATTTCAGAGATTCATAAACCAGACCTTTCGAGAGCTAATCAGGGGCGGCGTGGTTTTGACATATGTGGATGATCTGATTATTCCATCTACGGATTTTGAAGCCGCGTTGTCGGGTCTTGAGAAAGTGTTGGGCGTTGCCGAGAGATTCGGATTAAATATTAATTGGAAAAAATGTAAATTTTTACAGACTAGAGTCGAATTTTTGGGTGTAATTATTGAAAACGGTTCGATGCGACCGACAGAACATAAGACGGAAGCCGTGATAAGATATTCACAACCGAAAACAATAAAACAAGTACAAAGTTTTTTGGGACTAACCGGATATTTTCGAAAATTTATTAACAATTATGCGCGGATAGCCAGACCTTTGAGTAATTTATTAAAAATGAATGTAAAATTCGAGTTCGGTGCGAAAGAAAAGGAGGCCTTTGATAAATTGAAACTAATATTGAGCGAGAACCCAGTGTTGAAGTTGTATAAGCAAAAAGCGGAAACAGAATTGCACACCGACGCATCAATGTACGGTTTCGGTGCTATATTATTTCAAAAATGCGATGACGATGGTGCTTTACATCCGATTTACTACGCGAGCGGAAAAACCACGGATACTGAAATGAAATATACAAGTTATGAGTTAGAAACTTTAGCGATAATAAAGGCACTGCGAAAATTTAGAGTTTATTTACTGGGAATTAAGTTTAAAATTGTTACTGACTGTCAAGCATTCGCTTTGACGATGAATAAAAAAGATCTGTGTGTTCGCGTTGCTAGATGGGCTTTGTTGTTGGAAGAGTTCGACTATTGTATTGCGCATCGTCCGGGTAAAAATATGATTCATGTAGATACCTTAAGTCGAAACCCGTTACCGCATAATATGCTAATAAGCGAATCGGAGGAGAGTATGATTGTAAGAATTCGTAAAGCTCAAAAAGAGGACATAAATTTGCGAGATATTTATTCGTTAGCAAATAAAGGAGAAAGAGACGGCTATGTAGTGAGAGGCGGGCTGTTATATAAAGAAAATGAAGGAGATCTACAATTGATTGTGCCAAAAAGCTTACAAGCTCAGGTAGCTCGACAAGCACACGAGAATGGTCACTTTGCGGCAGAAAAAACTGAGGCATTAATTAGACAAAATTATTGGTTTCCTAATATGCGTAAAGTAGTTGAAAAAATAATGCGAAATTGTGTAAACTGTATTCTAGCGAATAGAAAAACAGGTAAATTGGACGGCTACCTAAATCCGATACCGAAAGGTCATGTACCTCTCGAAACATATCATATCGATCATTTGGGACCGCTTCCTTCGACAAAAAAAAGATATCATCATATTCTTGTCATTGTAGATGCATTCTCTAAATTTGTATGGTTTTTCGGAACGCGATCGACCGGCACAGCAGAAGTAATAGATAAATTAGAGAAATTAGCTGTTAACTTTGGAAACCCGAGGAGAATTATTTCGGATCGAGGAACTGCCTTTACGTCCAATGAATTTAACGAATATTGTAAAAAAGAAAATATCGAGCATATACGGATAACAACGGGTGTTCCTCGAGCGAACGGGCAAGTAGAGAGAATAAATCGAACATTGATACCGTTGTTGACAAAGTTAGCCGCTCCGAGGGCGGGCGAGTGGCATAAATATCTAAATAAAACCCAACAATATATAAATGCGGTACCAAGTCGAAGCACGGGTAAAACCCCTTTTCAATTAATGTTTGGTACGCATATAAGACTGAGAGCTAATCCCCAATTGAGAGAGTTAATCGAAGCAGACATGGAAGCGATGTTTAGCAATGATCGAGATGAGTTGAGAGAGCAGGCGCGAGAATGTATAAAACGCACACAGGAAGAAAATAAACGAAATTATAATAAGCGTCGTAAAAAAACGAAACAGTATCGCGAGGATGACTTAGTAGCAATTAAGAGAACACAGAAGGGAACAGGATTGAAATGTGCATCGAAATTTTTAGGACCTTATCAAATTATAAAAGCTTTGCGTAACGACCGATATGTAGTCAAAAAAATTGGCGACCATGAAGGACCAAACGAAACCTCAACCGCCGCCGATCATATAAAACCATGGTTAGGAAACGACGACTCTTTTACTGACGATAACAGTCGGGACGAAATCTGAGGACAGATTTAATTGTCAGAACGGCCGAATGTAGGATTGGGATTATTTTGGAATATAATTATATCGAGCGAATGATTTTTTGTGTATGGGCGAGCGATAATATTTGTCTCACTTGTTGTTTGCGAGAGACAAACTTTTGACAATAATAAGGACACGAACAAGGCAAAGTGAGTCAGCTCGCATGACTTTGTTTATAAAAAGTTAGGATTACCTTGACGAGGGCAGCGGTTAGGGAACTAACTGAAAATTGAAGAACAGTCTAGAAACCGACAAGAAGGAATATAAATACAGGCAATGGGCTGTCGGACAGGTCAGAAGTTAGAGAGTCCTCGCTCGATTTTGTTACCGTATCACCGAATAATTCTTGTAATATATCTTTATTTTTATAAAGACTTGTAAAATTTTCATTTGATACCGTTCGTCTAAAAAAAGTCCTACATATATATATATACACATAATTCAAGAATTGAAGTAATTCTGACATTAATAAAATACTATAAAGAAGATTGAAGAATCCATTATTAATTTTCTCAGACATTTAAATAAAAATAAATGATAATTTAATTTAATTCTTACTAACACAATTAAAATCAATTAAATGTTTCACATACTGCCAAGAATAAAATTGACAAGTATAAAAGTGTATCAACGCATTGAAAAAATAATTAAATTAAAAAATATTTTTATTTCTATACTGCTATATAAATCATTTGATACAAATAAATATTTATCTTTTTTGAAGAGAATTTTCTTACATCAAATAAATATTTTTTGCATCAAATCGATATTATTAATTTCAAATAAATGATTTTTGTGTTATAAAGGAATATTGAGATAAATAATTTATTTAAATTCAATAAATATTTTATTGCGTCATTAGTGAGATTTAATAAAGTAAACATTGTTGAAAATTTTTAGGCCTTTTATATAAATACAGCTATGTGTGAGAAAGATGACAATATAATAATTATTAATTATCAAATATAAAATAATTTAATGGTTCAAAAAAATTCTTAATATAAATATGCAGAGCAATTGTTGGCGCATCTGGTTTGACATATTGCGATAGTTCTGAAAATCACGGCTTAAATTCAAATTGTATTTTATTTTGACTTTATTCTCACAATTTGTTTATTTAGTATATACACAATTTTAAAAAAAGTAACGTAGCTCTTCAAAAATATTTTGCATATTAACTTCTTTTCTTTAATGTCTTATGAAGATACTAATTCTACCAATTATAAATTTTTAGTTTAGCTCATTTAGTACAATGTACGAATAAATAATTAAAGTATTAAAATTTTAAGAAAAAAATTGATATAAAAAACAAAAAAATAGTACATATCGCGATTAATAAGTAAGCGATTATAATATTTACGATTTTATAATATATACTTATACATACAGACGTAGGTACAGTATAAAGGCACAGTATTGTGCATAAAGACATGTAAAAATAAATATTTATTTCTAACAAGGCATTTTTGAAATTTTATAATTATCATCATATTTTTAAATGTTTTATGTTCTATTCTGACAAAAATATGTAACATCTTGTAATGTAT
This sequence comes from Nylanderia fulva, assembly GCF_048542155.1. Lineage (NCBI taxonomy): Eukaryota > Metazoa > Arthropoda > Insecta > Hymenoptera > Formicidae > Nylanderia > Nylanderia fulva. The sequence goes on from NW_028189321.1 coordinate 18,562, forward strand.
TTGTTATATTATTTTAGCTTAATAAATTTTTGCACAAAATAATGTGGAGAAATTGATTGATATAAGAAAAACACTCCAACGATTTAAAAAAATTGCAATTTAAAACATAGTGCAAAAAAGATTTATAAATAAATGCTCTGATATCTATTTCGTTTTTTAATATTTTGTTATAAAAAAATATTATAGAATCTTCAAAATATATACATTCGAATAAATAATCATTTATTTTAAAAGATCGTTCAGTTTAAAAAGAAATTCCTAAAAATACATTTTTTTTCGATCTTACATGTATAATGACACACTTCCACTAATTGAATTATATAACTATATTTTGTGCAGAAAATTATTAAAATGAAAGTATCGAAAGGTAAGTATATCACAAGAAATTACACCATATTTTTTGTGAAAATGTTTTTCGAAATAAATAATATGAATTTGTAAATGATGCATATTTATTTGATTAATTAGGCAAAATTTGAATGTGCTTAATTAAGACAACTGATACACACAAATGCCGCTACACGCACACAAATATATATACCTATATATACATAAATGTATATAGTATATATACATATATATATAACGACCTCCAAAGTTTTGTTGACCTAACACATCATATTTAGCATGATGACACGTACAGAGAATCGACTGATTTCAGTATTTCGTGGTCTTTCGAACCGTACAGAAAATCGACTGATGTCAGTTTTTCGAAATATATCGTGGTAGATACAATACTTTTAATAAAGTGTGTGAATCTATTATATTCTTCCAACATTGCGTGCTGCTAGTATTAATTGGTTGCAGTTAATTGTTAAAAAATATAAATTTTATGAATATACTTCTGCAGTTAACATACTATTCCGAAATATAGGGTAAGTCAGAATAAGTTAAAAATATAAAAATATATATATTTGTTCACACACACACACACACACACAAATACAATAATATTTAATCATACAGTATAACGGATATTTATAGAATTACCAACGGATATTTACGATATAAAGAGAATACTTTTATTCAAAATTATTTTTAAATTTTAGTTCTGCGATAATTTCAAATAATATCGATAATATAATATTTTACGAATTGTAATGTTGAAATAATCGTGAACCATCAAAAGTTTGATATCGAATAAACTATTTCTGAAACTTACAAATACTACAATTTACTTAACAGATACTAATTATTATAATAGACACCTTTAATTGTTCTTTCATTAATAGATTATAAAAATTCTGTTTTCTAAACTTTGTCGTACTTTTTATGTTGTATAAAAAAATATCTGTGTGTATTTTAATACTTAAAATGATTTTTAAGTTGTGGTATTGACAAAATAACTTTAACAAGGAAAATCAAATATTAACTTTTGCTGTTAAAGATTAAATATATAATCAAGTAAAATAAAAAATAGAACAATTGTTTTCAATTTATATTTGATATATCCTTATAAGAATGATATATTATAAAAAATTTGAAAAAAAATTAATTTTGTTAAATACAAAATAAATATAAAAACAGCACTCAAAAATAAGTAGAATTATATTAATCAAATAAATTAAAAGTAAAGTTAATTAAGCAAAATTAATTGACAAATGTGATTTGTTAATATTTTATTTCCACAAGGCTTAGTTTGCCAAAAATCATTAATTTTTGATCGCTTATAACTCGAAATTTGTTGGTACTACATTTTCGCTGTTGAAAAATCCTCACCTTGTATATATGTATATAATATTCATTATCACGTTTAAAATTTATATAATTTAAAATTAACTGAATTATGATTTATAATTGATATAAATTAAAATTGATTTTATGTGTGTTTATTCTCGACGATTGTTCGTTTGGAGTTTATAATACACAATTTAAGAGAAGAAATAACACAGACCTCTAAAGAAAAATAATAATAATGTTTATTATGCTCCCTCTCTCTCTCTCTCTCTTTCTTATTCTCTCTTCATATCTTTGTCTCCGCTGCTCGATCTTTCTTAGTCTTACTGTCTCCTTCTTATTTTGAATAAAAACAAGTTTTTATGTATGTAAACGTGATGGATCTTGTGTTTATTAATGTAATTTGCTTCAGACAATAAACTTTATGTTCTATAAATTTTTATATTTTAACAAATTATTTTCAAAATTTTGTTTTAGATGTATATAATTTTTAGACGATAAAATAATTTTTGTCAATTTAATTTTTGTATATTGCTGTCAATTACAATATATGCAACATTGAAATACATACATACATACATACATATATGTATATATATATATATATATATATATATATATAAATTTAACATATATAAGAACCCGAGAATCGATTCCCGATTCTGCGACTTTCGGATCTATATTTTTCTCTCGCATTTATTTCTTTAGGGGGAATAGGGGATACATGGAATTAAAAATCTCTTGTAGAGATTATTCCAATTTTATATCTTGGCCGTGTCCAAGTAAAATTTGGTGCCTTGTGCACAGGTATTTAATTCTAACGAAAAAATTTAGTTTCGTTTAGGATAACGCACTGTCATCCGCGATTTGGCTCTTATTGCCTGTCTTATATATGTTAAATTTATATTTATATTACAGAGCCTAGTTAAACTCTTAATATATATATATATATATATATATATATATATATATATATAATGCATTAAAAGAAGAAATTGTGCAAATGAAAATTTGCACTTTGCTTCCTTACCATATAATATTTCATTAAGTATAATGTTTCTTTAATTATTACTTTTAATACTTTTTATATTTATTTTCTTGTTTATATACAAAAATCCTTTTTTAAAAAAGGCATGCAAAATCAATTATCGCAAATATTGTTGCTGCTTTTCTGCGGTACTGATTAATTGTCTCGATTAACATTACGCGTTATATTAATAGCATCAAACAACTGCCATCGTCAAAATTAATATTTTGACAGTTGAAAAATAAAAAATAAAAATAATATCAATAACGCGCGCTTCGCGCACGTTTGTATTGTCTGATATCTGATACATAACAAGAAATCAGAAAGTAAGATTATATACATAATTAAAATTCAGCGAATTAAAATTATGTACATAATAAACATCTCGAATTAAAATTAAAATATAAAATATGTAATAAAATATAAAATTAAAATATAACTGTTTAATAATATATAATATACTATAACATTATTTATAGATTCATTATATTTAATAAAAATTTTTGATGTTGTTTTTTTCACATTTGTATTAATATTCTACTAACAGTATTGTACAGTTTACTATACTAATAATAATATGCTATCATAATTAAACTTGATAACAAAACCGAATTTAATTTATGAGTTGACACAATTACTTTCACTTGTAACTTCCTATTGTATTAACAAATCTGCTTATATATACTAAATTTATGTAGCATTATTATATATCATTTCGTTTAATCTAACCAAATATAATTACGAACGCAAAGAAAAGTTATATTATTCTTTGATAATAAAATCTCAAAATTTGCGACACGTGCATGCAAAAATAAAATATATATATTTATTAATTATGCAATGCATAACAATTCATTTAAATCTTTAACAGAAAATACGAACAAAGAAATACAATTTTTTACAAGATTTTTTTGTGATAAAATAGGTATATACATATGTACGCTTTCATTAGACTCGTGCGAGATTTGATATCTCACATGTTCATCACGCTGCGCGGCTCGCACGAGACTGTTTTTCGCGCGTGATCACTCATCGACCACATGACTGCATGTGATGGGACTATCGGTCCCGCGCTCGCGATATCCCGCATGAAAATCAGTCTCGTCCGAATTGCTCACCTCAAAAGACGTATCGAATAGACTAATCTAATCAAATAATCAGTTTCGTGTGAGCCGTGTAGCGTAGTGGACGCGTACAGACTCGATATTTTGATCAAAAGATTGTAGAAAATTATATTTTTCGTTTTCTGTTAAAAATTCATATATTGAATTTGTATGAATCATGTAATTTATAAATATATTTCTATGCTTGCATAACAGTAATAATTGTATTGCGTTACATTTTTTGAAGTTTTATTATCAAATAATTATATAATTTTGTTTCGCTCACGTAATTATATTCGATTAAATTAACCGAAATAAGAAGTATATAGAAATACGATATAGTATTTATATATATGTACAAAATAGTTGCCAAATTCGGCGAATTAAAATTATGATCATTTTCATAACATCAGGCAACTCTCGTCGCGAAAATTAACAATATGACAATTGTAAAATAAATCATAGAAAATAATATCAAAAGCGCGCGCGAAGCGCGCTCTTGTGTCGTCCAGTGATTTAAAAAAGTCATCAAAACTATATTTAATTTCTCTATTTATCTATTGTTTACAGTGTGCTTTACAGATTTAAAATAAATATTCCTTTTCCGACATGATGATATTCTAAAACTATTATTAAGTAGCGGATTAATGTTTATCGCTGCGACGGCTTCTATTCGTAATGGATTATCTTCATGCTGTCAACCATCAAAATATATAAGACCAATCCATTACGATATCAAGCTTATATCATATATTGAAGGACATATTTACAATGGTGCATCATTGACTAACGCGCGCTTTCTTCCGCTTTGTAATTTTCAAAATCTGCCCTAATGTTACACGCAGCGAGGGGAAATTCAAGAAATCCCTACCGAGCAAAAACGCTATACGCCACGTATTAGGAGCCCCGTATAAAATTTCATTTTCAAGCGCACGCCTTTTTACCTCCAAATCGGCGTGAGCGATACCGTCAATATTTAACTGCGAGCCGTTAATTCCGAAAAACTGATCGTGCTCTCACCGGCGAGCAGACGTGAGTCGCCCCGAATTATCTCGCTTTTAATCAAACTAATTGGAGAACCCGAGTCTATTATTGCATCCACCCCGTAATTATTGAACCCTTTCTCTCGTTTTCCATTATAATTTTTACGGTAATCGTATAAGGTTTTAACAACGCGACAGGTTGTACGACGTTCATCGACGCAGTTTGCGCACCATTGTTCAGCGTTTCCGACGCCGCGGACCGACTTCGCTTCGGACACTCCCTAGCCAAATGATCCGGAGATTCGCACACATACACACTCGCTTTGCCTGTGGGTCGCACGCACTGTATCCGCAGTAATGTCCTGCCTCCGCGACACCGTAGCACCTCGTCGAGTCTCCCCGTGTCGATGTCTCCGCTCTTCTTCCTCCGCTAGTTGTCCTCGCGCCGTCTCCCTCGGTCGGACGTCTGGGTCTCTCTGAATGTACTCGAACCACCTTTTCGAACGCCTTCAATAATTCTCTTCTAGATTGGAAGTTCATCAGGCGCGCCTGGCTCTGCAGACGAGGATCGGTTCACTCCCTCGATGATATAATCGAGGAGCTCGTCTTCCGCGATCGGTATGCGATTCGCGAGAATCACCTTCTTCGTGGATAATATCACAGAACTGCTCGTCTCTCTTCCACACGCGAGCCTCAAATTCTCTCCTCAGCGTCAATTTTCCTGGTCGCAGATCGAACATTGACTCCATCTCTCGCAGAAGGTCCTCCAGGTCCAGTGTCACATGCTCGGCCCTTGAGTGAAACCAAGACAACGCACGGCCTTTCAACCGAGAGCTAATTAACACTCTCGTCGAATTATCGTCAGCTGATACGTGCGTCTCAAAAACTCCAACTGCTGCTTCCACCTCCAGAAGGTGCTATCCGTTGCGTCAAATTCAGGCAGCAGCTCCTTAATTCCCTCACACCGCCGAACGCAGAAATGACACTGCCGTTCGTTGTCGTCGGTGTGGGGGTTGCACTTCTCATTACTTCTATTTCTCGTTGAAGTAACTGCCGCTCTCTTCTCCAAATCTCTCGTTCTCGACGCAGTAAACAAGAGTTCCGCCTGCGTCGCGTCGTCGTGCTCTCTCCGTTCCGGCGTCGTCATCCTCACTCGGTCTCCTCGTCTCGGCGTATCGTCCACGGTCTCCATCTCCATGGCGTCACCCTGTTCACTGGGTGAACGCACACCTCCTGAAGCCGGGATGCCATCCGAATATCTCTCCTGCCTCCGTTGCTCGCTCAATCTCGCCCATACGCCTGAATCGTTGGCATTCAGGCGCTGGATGAGCTCGGCTTTCGACCCTCCCAAGGTCAGTCCTTTCTCGCGAAGAGCCTCCTTCATCTCAGCGATGGTGAAATCACTCGGCTGCATCGACTCCGCCACCGTCCCTCAGATCTGCTCGATCGGTTCCTCGGGCACTCCGCGATGTCCCCGACACTCGCGCAACCCAAAGATCACTATGCGTTGATCGTCTCAACCCGCGCGTCCCACACTCGACGCGTATCGCGAACTCCCGAATCGCCTCTCTCAGGCCGAATTCGCGAAACCGGGTGCAACGCCTCGATCCCACTTCTGATTTACTATAGGCGTCTGATGGGCGTGAGAGAGAGAAATAGATGTTTCTCTCACCACCGTTTTCGATTAGGATATCGTGTTTCAAGGATAGGGCCAAAGGTTTAATTTATTCCAACGTTTAAATGATAGTATGTATAGTATAATGTGCCAATTGTGAATATTACACGTCTTCACGTCGACAATTCTTTCAGAGTCGTATCTTGCCGTTTCCCGCCCGTCGTTCGATGTTTCGAGAAGAGAGATATGATCTGTTCTGTTCGGTTCTCTATTGTCTGTCGATTCCCAAAAAGTCGGCATATTTTATACCCGGTGTTAAAACCTTCCCTACCCGAAACATCGGACCAATCAGAATTACCTTTGTTCATCGCGCAGAGATGTGTTTTCGGTTTTCTCGACAAACAAAGGATCGCTTAGAACGCTTTCAATAATAAATATTACAAATAAATAAGTACCCGGCACGAGGTCGACAAACAAAACACGTAAATCAGCTAATCTCATCGTCGGTTAACGTCTTTATAAAAAATGCCTACAAATGTAACTTAGATTACATGCATCTAATACTGTTAGGCGTCGTTAAAAAAAATGATAACATTATGGATTCACGGCGAAAATACCTATAGACTCGGTCGTCTACAAATTCTTAAAATCTCGAAACGACTTGAAAGTGATATGAAACCATTTGTTTCAAAAGAATTTCGTCGAAGACCTCAAAGCTTGGAGTTTTTAAAGCTATGGAAAGCTACTGAATTTGGGCAATTCCTTTTTTATAGGGGGGCCAAAATTTTTTTTAAAAAGTTTCCAAAAAGGCAATTTTAAAATCCCTTTATAAACCTTATTTTTTAAATAAAATATTTGGATTGGAAGGGCTCAGAATAAATAAAAAGAAAAGGGTTTGCTAAACTTTTATAAGCCTTTCGTAAAAAAAAAGGCGGAAATTTGTAACGCAAAATTTTTTCAGGGGCTTTACCCCCCTCGTAGAAGATGAAAAGTTCGGGATCTATAGAAATTTTATCTTTTAAAATTTTGGGAATTTCTGAGATCCTGAAAATATGATTTTAAACCAAGAAACCCCTGCAGAAAAACCCGGCGTATGGAAAAAAAAAAAAGGAGTTTAATTTTCAAAAAAAGAAAAAACGAGTTTGAATTTTTACAATTCTCTTATAAAAAAGGGCCCTCGCCAAAAATTTTAAATTAATCCAAAAGTAAAATTTTAAAAAAAATCAAAAATTTCACATCAAGCTGGGGGGAAAACTGATTGCTCCCCATTCTAAAAAAGGGTGACATATTTGAGTTAAAAATAAAGTTCTTTGGGGAAAAAACCCAAGAATTATGATAATGGGCCCGAATTTTTTTCTAAAAAGTTTTTTTTAAAATTTCCCATCCCAATCATTGTGGAATATATAAATTTCAATTACACGGCGGACATTTTTAACACCCTCAGGGATTTTGTAAAAAATATGAAAAACTCCCACCAAATAAAGGTTTTGTTTTCCCCCTTTTTTACATAGTTTTTAAATTTTAAATACGATTTAAAAACCGGGGGCTGGGATTTACTTGCCTTTTTGGCCAGATTTTGTGATTTCCCCCTTTTTGTTCTTATTTTCGCTAAAAAAAAATTTTGGGGCGGCGATAAAAAAAAGTCTTTTTCTCGGCGTTCTAAACAAATTTCCCCACTTTTTTTTACCCAGTTTCCCCGGGAATTTTATGAAAAAAAATTTAAAAAAAAAAAACATTTGAATTAACCCTTTTTTTCAAAACTTTTTTTTATTTTTTTAAGAAAAATTGAGAGAACATTTTTACGAGCAATGGCTAAATTGTTGAAAAAGAAAATTTAAATTGGAAAGCAAAAAAAAAAATTTGATACAAAAAAAAGGGGACAAAAAAAACCCAAAAACTAAAAGTCAAATTTGAAGGCCTTCCTATATTAAGGGAAAAATTTTTATTTAAAAAAAAAAAGAACCCCCCCTTTACGATGCAATTCAAAAAAAAACTTAGTAAGTATATTATTTGTGTTGTGTACTTTATTTTTTTTAAAATCACAAAAATCTTTTATTTTTAGTTGAGCTCGGGATTAGGTGGTTAATTAATTTTTTAACAAGGGTTAATTTTTAAAATTAATAGACCAAAAATTTAAAATTTTAAATTTTTTAAAAATCGAAAAAAAACAAAAATCATTTAAAATTTAAAAATTTAAAAAAAAAAAAAATTAAATTAAAAAAAATTTAAAACCCCTTTAAAATTTTTTAAATTATTTTTTTTGGAAAATTAAATGTTTTTAATTGGTATTTTTTTTAAAATATAAAAAAATTTTTTTTTAATTTAAAAAAAAAGAAAAAATTTTTTAAAATATGAAAAAGGCTTTTCCCCAACCCCTACGCGGTTGTGGTGGTTAGCCCTTGTAAAAATTTTAAAAATTTTTTTCGAAAATTTAAATTAGGCCAAGGCACAAATATTACTTGGTTAAAAAAAAAATTTTTTAAACGGGTTCGTGATTTTACTTTTAGTAAACAGTTTAAAAAGAA
>NW_028189322.1:0-27473 GCF_048542155.1 Nylanderia fulva
GCGTCAGCTTGTTTTTCCCGAAAAATGGTCGTTGCGGTTTAACGTATGTCGCCGCGAAGATCTTTGCGGGGGATATCCGGGGCTCAACGTTTTATTAAAGAAATTTCTCGATTCTGGGGCTTTCGTGGTAAAAAAATTGCCTGTTACTTTAATTTTTTTTTTTTGTTTTTATTATTAATTTTTTTTTATATTTATTTTTATTTTATATTTACGTTTATTCCTTTTCTCCTATGTCGAAAAGACAAAAAGAAAGAGTCGTCAGGATATGAAATCGGAAATTCAGCAGATAAAAGAGAGCCCCTTTTTTTTTTTCTTATTTTTTGCCGCTTCTTTGAAACTGTCAATCGCAAAAATACTTTACGAACGGTACTCACCGCTTTTAAAGATCGAGAGAGCTTTCCCGGGCGCGTTCTCGCAAAATCCCCGCTGCAAAAAGCTTTCTCGGCCGCGAGCCCGCGGTTTCGGATCGCTACAAATCCGGTTTTTTCCTCCAGTGCCGCGGTCCCGTATATATAACTATAAAAAATTTAAATCATTGCAAACCCATGTAGAATCCTATGAAAAATTAACCATTGCAACCATGTAGAATTGTATTAAAAATTATCCATTGCAAACTTATGTAGAATCCTACATTGCAAACCCATGTACAATAGAATTGTATGAAAAATTATCGATTATAAACCCATGTACAATCGTAACAAAAGTAATGAAATAAAAAAAAATTGCTACAAGTAAAAGTAGAAACTTGTACCAGTGGAAAATTAAAGTTGCAGACATATATATAGTCGTATAATGAATCAGTAAAAATTTAAATTTGCAAATGTAGAATTATACCATAAAAAAACTTATCTTTTAAAAAAAAAGATAAACAAGATGTGCCAAGTCCATTAATATAAATAAAAAGAAATAAAAAATTGTAGTTAAAAAAACTGGGCGCGCTGCTAAATAATATTCTAATGAGATTAAAATTAAATTGTTATTTTTAAACTCATTGCAGTTAAAATATGTTTTGTGTTCAAATTAATTAATGTTACTTTAAGGTGCTAAATAATATTCTAATGATATTAAAATTAAATTGTTATTTTTAAACTCATTGCAGTTAAAATATGTTTTGTGTTTAAATTAATTATGTTACTTTAAGGTGCATTGTAATTTTGAAACTTAGCAGCGCGCCCCAGTTTTTTTAACTACAATTTTTTTATTTCTTTTTATTTATATTAATGGACTTGGCACATCTTGTTTATCTTTTTTTTAAAAGATAAGTTTTTTTATGGTACGATTCTACATTTGCAAATTTAAATTTTTACTGATTCATTATACGACTATATATATGTCTGCAACTTTAATTTTCCACTGGTACAAGTTTTCTACTTTCACTTGTCGCATTTTTTTTTATTTCATTACTTTGTTTACGATTGTACATGGGTTTTTAATCGATAATTTTTCATACAATTCTATTGTACATGGGTTTGCAATGTAGGATTCTCTAAGTTTGCAATGGATAATTTTTAATACAATTCTACATGGGTTTGCAATGGTTAATTTTTCATAGGATTCTACATGGGTTTGCAATGATTAATTTTTCATAGGATTCTATATGGGTTTGCAATAGGATAGGATTCTACATTGGTTTGCAATAAATAATTTTTGTTAATGGCGTGCCCTTAACTGGTCCGCCTTTTTTTACCTTTTTTTAAAGGTGAGTTTTTAAAGATTATATCATTCATTTTTGTACATATATGATATAATAACATTACCGCAATGCCATGACTCTGTGTATGTTTTACTGTTTAGACGTTTTGATGCTTTAATCAAAGATACTTGATTCTATATATATGTTTATACATAATTTAAGAAGTATTTTCAATATCTTAAATTATTTCTTTCCTTATTTGCAAACATGTTTCAAATAATATTTGATATCATAGCTTTAAAAGATATGTATTAGAACACGTATTATCATATTAGCACAAATGCGTAATATCATATACGATAAATATAAATATATTTTATTACTGCATATATTACTTTAATGCAGTTTACTTTATAAAGTATCTCGTTCGAGTACTCGTTATTTTGAATCATATTATTGCTTTATATGATAATAAATTGTGTAAATGATATTTTATTGTACCGTATGATCATATATAATTTTAATTGATCAAGTAAAATATAAAAAATATTTTTCTTATTAAATATATATATATATATATATTAGACTTAAAAGCTTGATTTGATTTACTAATATTTATCACGAACATCTGTTTAAGAGAGTTATGCCGGAATATAATTCTGTGATATGATCTATATTAATTTGATCAATTTTTTTAAAATAATATAGTAATAAATATTAATAAAGATAATAATATTAATTAATAATATTAATAGATATTAATAAATTTATAATTTTATAGTATATAAACTGAAGATATAAAGAAAATGGAATACAAATAAATATTTTTTTCCGTTAAGCTATCACTACATTTTGCACATGTCTAGTGGATTTTAGTAATTATCTTAATTATTTTATATCATATTAATATAATCATTTTTGTTATTATATTGACTTTTAATTTAATCATCCCTTTTATGAATCAAAATTTTGCAATGTAAAAAGACGAACATAACGTTGAATAATAATCGTAAAAAAATTAAATGTGAACTTGTGTGCATGTATGTGTATTGCTATTTTTCATAAATATTAAAGTGATCACAAATTTTGTTTGTAACAGCTCTTTTCTCAAAACTCGACACATAAGCCTGAATAATACCTTTTTCAACAATAGAAACTATATTATAGTGAATAAAGGAATACGCAAAATTTTGTATAATGATATGTATTATGTATTATACATAATTATTCAAAAACGTTTGTTACAACATTTTATACTTTTTCGTCTTAAGAGAATATATATATTTATTAAACAAAGTTGTATATTGTACATCCTGTTTCCCTTAAAATATCATAGAGATTAATTTAATAATCTTGTCACATTCTGTTGTAATTAAATATTCGTTATTATTAAGTCATTACAATCGTGGTCATTTTAATATAATTAATTTTCAATTCTCACTCCTTTACAATTGATGCTGATTTTCGTTGGCCTACTGAAATTCATTTCTAAGTGCAGCCAAAAATTTGCCACATATATGCTAGTATGGTCCGGTGATAGCAGAGTGTATACATATTTACTAGTAAAACCTGTAAGTTTTCCCGCGTATTTATATTTTGTAGCAATCAAGCAAATATGATCAAATTTCTCAGCAGACAAATTATATTCTTTCAACAATCGTTGATTATTTGCAATGCATGACGTGACCTGATCACGCTGAAAAAATATTAGTTATAAAACAGATGTAGTTCCTATTAGTTAATTATGTATTGCAGAATCATGCAAACGCAGCAAGACTAAAGAATATATATAATAAATTGAATAATATAATTGTTCAATAAAAAAAAGATACCACTGAATTAATGTCAGCAGAAGCTCTTGATGTAATTGGACTTGTCTGATGATATTACTTAGTGAATAAAGTTTATTATACATATCTACTGTCGCGAGTTCTAATCTATTTAATATAGAATTAAAATCGAGAGCATTATTGTTTAGCTTTTGCATTTGCTTTATTTGCTTATATACATCTTGGCAAAAATTTGAGTCGATTAGTAGAATATCCATTTCTTCCATACGCGTGGATTCTATATAATTACAACTAATATGTACCATGACATTGTAGGGAATGTAACCTACATACATGTTACATGCAAAGAGGTTACATGTCATCAAATCTGACATCTGATCTGACACACAACCTAACATCATGGATCATGGAGCGACATACTATCGCCGTCTGTTGTAAAACGTGCGAAATGGACATTTCCAATACATGCATCATTGCATGTGTTGTGTACGTGTGCGCATGTGTTGTATACGTGTGAATACGTATAGCACGATACTACTATGTTTGCGTGGTCGTTGATGACGGAGACGTTTCTTAAAAGAAATTTTTCATATTTCGACTTTGCATTTATATATCTCTGCTTACAAATCACGTAGAGCAGAAATAAAGACACTTTTATTATATAATTCGAACTCAATCTATCGATTAAGTCTAGTATAAACTCGATTGCTTCAGCCGTTATTGAGGATTCGAAATTTATAATAGACTCAAATGTCCGACTCGCGTTAAGATACACGGTGTCTCGGCTACGCCCTTAACTGGTCGCGAGACACTACCGTGTCTCTTGATCATTCCACCGCGAGCAAAAATCCCCGAGCTTTATAGAATAACGTTTCCGAGCGCGCTAGTCGCGCGACGCGAATTTATTTGCCGCGATAAATAAGCTTGTGCGCGGCGCGAATCCGCGATAGAGCTTTCTTTTTCGCAAAGATACTCTAATCGCGTATGCGGCCTACTACTGTAAGCTCTTATCGTTATGCTGCAAACTGCGAGAGGGAAAACCACGTTGGTCGATGAATTGTGGAAGATGTTCTGGAGACAGCTGTAAACGCGAGTCCCTTTTGCGAGTCCCACCACTGTAACCGTTTATAAATCTAGTCCATTAACGAGATGCATATAAATGATTCTGATATATAAACTCGATTTTACTCCTCTTTTATATGATTTACTTGCACTGTAAACTAAACTGTGTAATTTAGATGTCGTGTAAACTTAAAAATCAATAATTAAATAATTAATTTCTTGACTCTTATATTTTTAGTATAATGACATTTATATGTAATTTATTGTAAAATTTTATTAACCTCTATTTTTAATTGTATACGTTTGAAGAAGGTTTGGGAAAAAGACAACCGAAACGTTCAAACGAATTTATTTTAATTTTAATTTTGTCTGTTATTTAATATGTTATACTTTCTTTCACAAATAAATTACTAATTACAAATAAATTACTAATTGATCGAATTAAATTTAGCTCTTATTGCCTTTTAATGGTTGATTAATTTTTTAAAGAGCTTTTACAAATTATATCAATAATTAACCTTGTATTTATTTTAAAATGCTCCATTTTTGCGGTCAAGACCGCGCTAATTAAAAAAAATTAATCCAGAAGTTAGAAATATATTTGTAAAAATGAAAAATGAAAACAGAGATAAATTATAAAAAAAATTCGATTGCTTTTACCTCAGACATAATGTTGGATACATAATTTTTTTGGTAATACCATAAAGAATCGCAGACTTCTCGAAAAAAATTTTCGTTTATAAATTTTATTGAAGTAAAAAGGCAATTCGGCGGTGAATATATCGCGGCATATACTACCGACGATAGATCAAAATCAGATCGTTTTACATAGAGTCCCACTATACTGTGCACACGTCACAACAGTCGGTACTTCGTTTCCGGAACGCGCAAAATCAATTTCCGACGGTAAATAGGACTGCCTTCTACCGGTGAACCCTATTGTAAAACGGACGCGTATGCGTGCGGCTTTAATGCACGATTTGACATCAGCAGTAACTCAAACCCGTCGAGCTTGACACGAACGAATAATGATCTTTATAAAAAATTCGAAACAATAATTCGTCGCGTACAAAAATTTCATCCCTTTTTCATGAAATTATATAAAAGATACGATATGATAATAAATTATATAAAAAAACATTTGTACTCAGTGTTCAAATCGAATAAAATCGCGCGATCGAAGTGTTTTTTGAGCGCGTGTTTTCGCTAATTTTCAAAACAAATTCGCTCTCTCAATAATAAATAGAGAGGAAAAATTTACTGTTTGCCCATCTAGGAGAATTTAAACCTTCGTCAGATAACAATTGTGATTTTTACCGACATCCTTCTAGAATCTGCACATTTACGCAAGTCTCGCACGCATCTCTCGTTCGCCTTTAAGACAGCAATCGATTTATCGACGTTAAAGTTTCACGCGACGGAAGAATATCGCGCTTCGCGTTATTTTTTGCCGTACTTTATCTTGTCCGGAGGTTCTCCGAAATTAAAAAGACTGCCTGTAAATATTAGTGAAAGTGTAAATATTAATTGGGGTTTTCAAATTTAAAATTTATAGTGAAGGAACAAAAAATTTATCCTTTTTCTCGTTTTTTTTCTCTCTCGCTCTCACGCAAACGTCCGCTTCAGAAACTCGACGATATTAACCTAAATTAATCAAACTGAAAATGATGTAGCCAATTCGACATACTAAAAATTTTTATTTTGATCGAATTTATAATCACTTTGCAATGATTTTAGAATAAAATTAATGAATTTTTTTTGTTATATGATAAGGTTTATTTCGTTACGAGAAATCTTAAAGCCGGGGTAAATAATTACGCTATGTCAATTAAACTTGCTAATAATTTGTTAAGTGCGAGATCGAGCGACGTCAAGACCGTGATTCCTTTTTTTCTAAAGTGATAAATGATGTTAGCGAAAAAAAAAAGGGCAATTTTAAACTTTATCATTTTTTAACAACAATAAGCCTGAAAAATTAAAAAACTCGTTCTCGCGATCTCTAAGACTCAAGTATTTTAAAAAAGTATAATATAAAAGGAATAAAAATTTTTTATTTTTTTTACATGAATAATTTTTCAAGCGGGATTTTGCAAAAAATTTTTTTAAACATTTCAACATATTTTATTTTCGTTTTTACAACGTTTTATACATGACAAACGGATGAAAACACATCAATTTCAAGTAAATAAAAAACTGACTATCAGAATTCAACAGAGCTAAATCTTTATTCTACAAAAGTAAAGGCTCTATTTTTTTACGTCTTTTTTAGATTTATTTTAATAAAAAAAACGTCAAATTGGACAATCTGATTCCCCGATATAATGAAATAAAACATAAACAACAGAATATTTTAATTTAATTTAATTTTTAAAAAAAAATATTAATCATTTTGCACAATTTTGCTAAAAAATGTATATATTTTTAGTCTTTATAACACTTACTTTAAGAAAAATTTATCGTAAAAATTAAAACTTTTTAACTTTTAAATTTCTTTTTAATAATCTTTTCTTTTTTAGAAGAAAGGAAAATATGCCAAATCTTCTCTTTTAGATAAAATTTTTGTGCTCAAAAATTTATCCGTACTAAAAATTTTTTTAAAAGTAAAAAATTAAAAATATCTAGTATGTCCCTTGAGCAAGTTTCCTCAATCAAAAAAATGAACATTTAACCGCACAACCCCCAGGGATATTTTCGCTCGCGGCATTCCGAGATTGCACCCCAGTGAAATATGGGCCGCAAGTCGTTCGCTTTTTTTTTTTGGGATTTTGTTATCCGCGAGCATGTGACAAAAGGGACAGAAACCAACTGATACAAAAATTTTTTGCGGACCGTTGCAATGTTTTGTGATGGCGTTTGACGAATCCCAAACCGCTTGAACGCGAAAAACAATGTCCTCGGTATTTTCGGTTTTTCAAAACCCAAAAATAATCTATATGTATTAAGAAAAGCAAGAGACATAAAAATAATATTCTGCCATTTTTAAGATTTTCCGTTAACCCCTTCGTGTATATAAAAAAAAAAGTACTCGGAAAATTTAATTATAAAATGCATAAAAATATATTTGCGCAAAAGCTAAATTTTTAGTTTATTGAATCTCATAGAAAATCTAGATTCTACAATTAAAGAATTAATTGTAAAACTCATCCATTCATTTTAGGCGGATTTTTTTATGTATCCAATGTTTTCATCTCGTCTCGCTTATTGTTTCTAATCGACTTTTTATTTCGATAAAATTTGTGTAATGAATTTTCTGCTTATCGAACAACGGTCGTCAAACACAGCATTATTGTGTTTCATCGACGTGACAAAATTCCTGTTTACCTTAACGAAAAAATGTCAAACGACCTTATTGTGATTAAAATTGTTAAATAATCGATGCACATAATATACATATGCAATAATATGGGTGTTTTGCAAGAGAACTGCTGTCAGCATTGCTGGTGTGCCGTTTTATGCATGGAAAGGTTGGAGTTTTTTCTGACATTCATCGGAATTGTTGTAACTCTGATACTATTCTATTACAATATATAATCGTACGTATAAATTAATCACTACGTAAAACCCATTCATTGAATATTATTTTCTGAAAATCCTATTGCTAATAGTTTTAATGGAAAACGCATAAATTACACGTCGGAGGTTATTTCAATTATACGATTTATTTTGTGTATGCAAACTACATGTACCTATATTTATATTTTAATTATTAATTATAGTATTAAAATTATAATGTTATATATGTGATGTAAATACTATTACACAAATATCATTACTTACGGAAATAATTTAATAATCTATAAATGGATGGCAAAATATGGATTAATATATTATTTAACGACGTTCAGTAGTTTGAGAAAAATTATATTTTACATTATATATTATATTTTTTTTTTTATTTTTATAAATGCATGATTATAAAACTAAATACTTGCCTAAATCCTTCTACAAATATTTAAACTATTATTGAAAAGTCCATCAATTATTAGAAAATTTATATTAAATTCAATCGAAAAAAGTATAGAATGATATACTTTAAAAGCATAATACTTTGCATATTTTTTGTTCTTATATAAACGCTTAATATATGATAAGTAAGAAATTAAGAATCACTTTTAAAGTATATAATGACAATCGTAATCGCATGGAACTTTCAGAAACCCCCGAGATAATGGTATCGTGAAATTAAATCCACTCGAACTTACGAAGAAGTGCGAAAAGACTAAGTAAATCAGAATTCCTAAACGAGCAATTACCATAATAAAGAAGTTATTCAAGAAATCTTTCAACTTCTTGTTAGCGTAAGCAGCAATTGAACTGTCACCAACATCATTCTTTGACGCAAGACATTATACATAAAAAAAATTTGCATCCAGTTGAAAATAACAAAGTGATGTATATTAAAAAATAATATATATATAGACACATGTCTTAAATAATTTATTTAAATATAAAAAAGTAAAACAGCTTATTAAAATCATAAAAATAATTCTCGATTATTATTTTGTTCTATCAAAAAAAAAAATTTCTAATTAATCTATTTGAAAGCAAGAATCTTTCTTTCTAGAATTTATTTAAAACTAATTACGACAAAATGATTTAAGGATTAATTTATTTATTAAGTTATAAAGAAATATTAATTTAAAAATCGTTAATATTCTTGCTAAGAAACAAGTAAACAATTTAGACGTTTTAAAAAGTCTATTAGAAGAATAATAAAACGATGGTTCGTAATGGAGAAGTTTCTTGGAATAGGATCACACTCTTTAGTAGACTAACAAGCGTCGGAGCGCATAGAGTAAAACCGAGCTTCGAATGCAGACGTGGCAACGGTTGACATAACTGCCGTGTAAACGGAACTTCAATTTACGTTAGAGGATTAAACATTAACCGTTAAGGCGGCAGGAAATCTTACGCTTTCTCATACTGTGCATCCCGAGTACGCGCCGGCACCATTTCTCCATAGCTTAAGACCGTCTTAGAGTCCGTTTCGTGTATTTTGACCTCTCGGATTTCCGGATATCACGAGACATATAAATCCGGATCATGTCACTCAATGGTTTCCATTTATAACGATAGTAAAAAATATATTCATCTGAAATCTATTGTGGAAAATATATATCCCTACGGGTTGTTAAATGGTATAATATATTTAAATTTAAAAAAAAATACAATATATTATTTCGCTGATAAATTAATTCCCTGATAAAAAAAATGCATCACCTTTCTCTATAATCAATTTGTGCTATCAAAAAAATAGGTATCAATTAGAAATATTAATTAAATGTTTATATATTAAACATGTGTAATTTCTTCCCTTTAAAGTTTTCAAAAAAATTTTGTTACATACAATTTTTAAAATAATTTTTTTTTAATTATTTTCCAGATAAAAAATAAAAAAACTTTTTATATATTTCCCAAGAAAATTTAATTACATATTTTTCTCTCTTTTTTCTTTCTTTTTCTCCTCTAACCAAAAATCTCTTGCAATGCAACTTCACGTAACGGGAAAATTTAATTTAATTTAATTACAAATTTATTTAAATTTCCTATTAATGTTCGTTTGTTGCAACAAAAATCTTTTAGTTTGATTAAATTGCTTTTATTTTATATGCAAAATTCAATTTCTCAGTTCCCCAATTTTTTTCGATTTTCTTTTTTAAAGGGGCTTTTTATATCAGTGCGCAAATTTAAAAATGAAAGACCGGCTCGTCAATAATATTTATTAAATTTTTATGAAGATATTTTTAAAAAAAAAATTTTTCTTCAAGTAGAATTATTAATTTGGGCACATTTAAAAAAATTTTTTTTCCACTTATATTTTTTTTTTTTAAATTTGAAAAGTAAAAAAAAAATTTAAAGCAATCCGAACCATACGTAAAAAGGAAACAAATTAATTTTCCCTAAACCATGTCAGATTTAAAAAGATTTTTTAAAAAAAATTATTGAAAAATTTCTTGTATTAGAAAAAAATTTTTTTAATGAATATCAGCTACAGTGTTTTTTTTTTAAATATTAAGAAGAAATTTGTTTTAAGTGTTAAGAAAAAATTTGTTTAAAGTATAAACTCGTCAAAAAAATTTTATATTGTTGCATCTCTGGATTTCACCCCTGTATAAAAAAATGTACTATTTTTAAAAGATCTCTCTGAGTTTAAATTTAAAAAGGGTTTGTTTTGTCAACCGATAGATATTTGGGAAATTTGGAGCAGCTATCAAGGGACTTTTCTGGGACACGTTCTTTTATTTTTATTAAATTTGGCTTAAAATTTTAAAAATTTATTATTTTTTTCATTCTTTTTTCATAATAGTAGAATTTAAAAAATATAAAAAAACCATTTCGTACTCATTTTCATTTTAAATTACTAATGATTTTTTTTTACTTGTACAAAACTTTTAGTTAAAAAAATATTAAAAGTGATTGCTTGCAAAAAAATAAATAAATTCATCCGGAATATACTGATCCAAATTTTTATTCATATCCTGGGGAAATTCTACCTACAGATGAAATTCTTCGAACGTAGTGAGGGGACCGTACTCGATTACTCCCCCCGTGTATACATTTGGCAGGGCCGCGTTTTAGGGTTGCGCTTCCGGGCGACCGGAAAGGACGGAGAAGCGCCTTTTGGGCGTTTTGTTGGCAGTGTGGAACGGAACGCAAAGCTTCCGACGAAAATAAAATTATTCGGTCCCCGATATCTTTCGCGGCCGACGCAAAACAGATACAAACTTTCAAAGAAAACAGAAGCCGACCCGAGAATTGACGACGAACGCGAAAAGGCGGCGAGATGAAAAGGAAGCAAACCGCGTCGCTCTCTTTTTCGCACTATATAACTTTCCCGTCGAGAATTTATGGTACATTGATTCTACCGTTGTAGTTTTTTTTGCGCCAATCTTTTTTAAGAGCGATGCATACCAAACAAACTTTTAACATATATATATTCCCAACCATTAAATTACTTTTTTTACAAAAAGGGGTATTATTGAAAAACATTTTCTATTTACCTTCTCTTTCGTTAAAAAAAAAATAAATTTCTAAAAAAATGGACCAAAATTATTAAGGGAAAAGGTTAAAAATCATAAAAAATTTTTTTTTTTGACCAAAAATTTTATTTTTTTTTCTTTTTTTTGTCTAATTTGAGGGATGAATTAATTATCCCATAATTTTTAATATTTTAACGCTAAAAACCCCTTTTAAATTTTTTTAGAGTTTGTCATCTTCTCTTTTTTTTATTTTTTTAAAAATGTTTAGCTTGCACCTTAAATTTTAAAACAAAATTTTTTTAAGCTTTAAAAAAAAATATTTAAAACTTTAAATAAAATAACTCAATAATTACTCAAAAATTAAATTATGTATAATAAATTTTTACGTTTTTTGCTTGTTTTTTTTTTTCAAAGTTTATTTAAAAATTATTAAAATTAAATGAATTCGAAATTTTACAAACCCTATACCGTAGTTTAAGTTTTTAGCTTTTTTCTTTACCCTCTGCTGGAACATTTTATGTTAAAATATTCCGCCTCGGAAATTTCCCTTCAACCGATAGTAGATACCATTAAGCAACGAGCTTACACTTACAATTGATCGGTCATGTCAAATTATTTTTTAAATTTTAGAATTGACTTCCGAACGCCCCAAAAAATTTTCTGCATGCATATCTTCAAACTCTCATTTCTGAAACAGAAATTTTTATCGATTTTTTAACAAAGGCAAAAATATCAACATCAATATTATGCCTGTATTTACTAAAATTTTTGTACAGAATTATTATCGTACCTAACTTTTCAGCGATGGGAAATCTTTGATTTTTTAAAAAAAAATTTAATTTATTTGAACTTTTTAAAAATTTTATTTGAAGATTTAATTTTTAATTTAAATCAATAAATTTTTTTTTTTTACATATTTAATAATTTCAAAAAAATTGAAATAAAATTTTATTTTATAAATTTTTGGTTTTTTTTTTGGTTTTTAATTTTGTAACCAATACTCTTTTTCGTTATTGTTTTTAAATCAAATTATCTTTTTGTGATCTAACCTTATTTTTTTCCTTCCCACGGAATTCGCCCCTTTTTAATGTCTTTTCCCTCTTTTTAAACGCCCTCTCCAAACACGATATTCCAAAATCCTGCTTTTTTCCGGGGGATTTTTTTAATTTTTTTTTTAAAAGAATTAATTCGCTTTGCCAAATGTTTCGTAAAATTAAACCCGATTTCTCAATTTTTCTTTTTTTCCCCAGTTTTGGGGATAAACTAATAGAAATCGATTTTGTGCATGAATCGAAAAATGCGAAATGTTATTGAAAATCAAGATTGTAAAAATTGATTGGTTTTTGTTACTTATTTTAAAATTTATTATTATATTTTATTATATAATATATAAAAATTTTCAATATTCCTTATACTATTTTTTAATGGAAAATAAATTGTCCATTGCTCGCTTTTTAAACACTAGGTTGACAAAACCCTTTCTTAGGTCCCTCTTGTTTTTATCTAAAGAATTTTTTCTTTTGTATTTATAAATTTTGTTTAGAAAACAATAAATAAGTTCTAAAATTTTCCCAAAAAAATTCTTTTTGCAATTTTTAATTTTTTTGGCGAATCTATTAGTACAAAAATCTTCCGCTGTCTCGACCGAAAAGTCCACATTTTTTTTTAAGATAAAACTTAATTGAGATATCGTTAAAATATATCTTGATTTTAATTTTCCCCTTAGTGGCATACTTTTGAATAGGTTTTTTATAATCACTTTCTCTGGTAATGTTATGCGTTTCTACGGTTTAAAAAAATTTTTATTTAAAAACGTTTAAAATATTTCTTAAGATTTTTAAAAATTTGATCAAATAGATAAAAATATAAATAAATATTTAAAAAAATATAAAGAATTTGGATAAGTGTGCATGTACTCCCGCATATGTATATATATATATTATCTATATAAAATTTCATTAAATAATTATATTAGATATTTGTATGCTATGTTAGAAAATAGTAACTCTTTATTACAATATTTTGTACACCAAATTAAATATATTAATAATTAAAAAAGCAAAAAATACAATTAAATAAAGCAAACATTAAGAACTTTAAAAAATTTAAAAAGGAAATAATAATTGGGAAAATGACTATAAATGCATAACGATTTTCTTTTCACATTAATTTTTCAATAAAACCAAAATTTTTTGGGGCATAAAAATAGTGGAGTCGATAGCCTATTATATTTTGAATTAAAGTGCAATCTTCAGCATTTGTAAAAATGTGACGTTATGCATTGGATTTTTAATGTACCGGCCCATCGAGGGAATTACGATTCTTGCAGCACGCTCATTTTAATTAACTGTTTTGAAAGAGGATTTTAATTTACTCGCGTGTTAAATATGTCAGCATGAAATAGTTTATCTCCGATCTTATATTAAGAAAGTTAATATCAAATTATTCTTACTCTTCTCGTAAGATTATTATTTAATAAGATACATCTGTTGACGTATTCGAGAAATTGAATAAATGTATCCGGATATACAATAGATGATATCGCCTTTATTTGTAAGAGAGATTTCTCGTCGAGTAATGCATCACTTAATGAAGGCCTGCACGATGATGTTTTTTTAAATTGCAAGGGTAACGCAGACAGGTGAAAGTTCTGTTTTCAATGAGAGTAATAAGAAAAATGTGCATCCATTTCTCAACGGGTTCAACGCGCACTATTTAGAAGCCGATATTTGCTATGTATCGAGCGATGATTATTTTTTGTTAAAAGCGAATGATTTTTCATTTTCTGGACTTGTTAATTAATATTGTTTATCCTTCGGTTTTTATGTAATTGAAAAAGTTTTTGTAAAAATCAGTAGAGTACTAATTTTATTTGCTTTCCAGAAAATGTCGCATAGAAGTTTGCAGCAAACTACTTGGGCTAAATAATTACAACAATGTAAACGTAACAGCAATTTTTAATACTATACTGCTTCATAATAATTGGTATTCAGGCTGTAAAATAAGGAAAAAAAAAAAGAAAAAGACGACGAAAAGGGGTAATTAAAGCGAAATATTATTCAGGACGCATCTAGCGCAATTCGTAAGGTTGTTTAGCAATCCCTTTACTCGGCGTATCTACAGTATAGGATTCGACTTGAATTCGGAAACGCCAAGTTTTCCACATTAATTCATATCGGAGTTCTAATTGAACTTCGTTCGTTTAGTGAACCGCGAATTCCTAGCTCATTCCGATTTCAAGTGATCACGGTTTATGTAATACTATTCTATTTCATCTAGGTCCCGCTTATATAGAGCAAGGTTTGATGAATTAATCATGGACTTTTAAAAACTTATAATATGAAATATTTATTATATATTTAAAGCGATCATATAACTGTAAATAATTCTTTTTCTGAATCGCTATTGTAGTATAAAAGAATGCGCAATCTGAACATCGACGAAATCGAGTAACAAAGAACTGAAGAATTGTTAGAAAAAAAATCATTTACAAGACGACGTGTTCTTTTTTAACTAAGACAAAGGGGTAATTTATGGGGAATGGGGATTATACAACCAATAACATTAATTCGGACGACAAGAGAGCCACATAATTCCAGCACGGTAATTTAAATGTCGGGCTGTTTATTACGTTACTTATTATTACGCGCGGTTCTGCTTTATTTCCGCGATGATTTCTATTGCTTTATCCGACCCCCGTCTCGTGCCTCGGGGACGGATAATTATTCTATATCATACAGTTTCAATGTACTAAGGGGGAACCATCTCTCTCCGCGAAGGTATGCACGCTGTGTATGCAAGTAACCGGTAGTATTATTTCAGTATGCCATACTGCGCGTATTGTGTCAAAAACGGAGTGAATATTTATACGCCGCGTCTCGTAAATCTAGAATCGGTTTCGTATGACAATTGTGACCATCGTTTCTACGTGTTAGGCCACTACACGAGCAAATAAAATAAGATTGTAAAAATTTTTTTTTGAAAAATTTGTACACTTGGGAGGCTGAATTTAGTCTCCCAGTAACTTAATTAAAAAGTAGCTATACAGAATCCAGCAAAGATATAGAAAAGCAATTTCTAACGGGATCAGAAAATCTTACTTAGATTCGCTGTGCCATTCCAACAAATTTTTCATTATGTGTTTAAACATAACGACCAAAAAGGACATACAAGAAAATTAGTTTCACATGCTAAAAGACACAAACAATTAAATTTGCAATCAAAAATTCCTAATATCGTATTGACTAGAAGCCGATAAAGGCACGCTTCCAGTCGCACTAGAACAAGATTTTTTTCCGTAGACAGTTATTATTATTTAAAAATCATATAGTGACAGATAATTTACATTTTTTCCCATCTTGTCAAGTTCTTTTCGAAGAGCATGGCAAAAGTTGCAATTTTCAGAAGCATCTCCAGTTAATCGATTCACTTATTAGTCAATTTAATACACGGTTTAGTGATTTTGAAATGTTGAGAAATGATCTTATTCTTCTCGAGAATCCTTTTACTGCGCAAATCGAAGAGCAAAATATAGAATTGCAACAGGAACTTTGTGATTTACAATCTGAACTTTCCCTTAAAACGCGACCGGAAAAAGGAATAGAAGTTTTTAAAATTTTAGACGTAGCGACTTATCCGATGCTTAGAAATTTCGGTCTTCGATTTTTTTCTATGTTTGGCTCGACTTACTTATGTGAATGCTCTTTTTCAAAAATGAAATATATAAAAACCGACAGACGCTCTTGTTTGAAGGATGCATCATTATCTTCGTTGATGCGAATAAGTACTTCAAATATTGAAATAGATGTTCCATCTGTTATCGAATCGTACGAACGGCGTAGTCGCACAAAATTTTAATTTTTAATTTTTCTATCGTTTTTGCTCATTTCTTAATTCTTCTTTTTAAGTGGACTAGGCCTACAGGGGAAACCACTATAAAAAAAACGCGTTAACAATAGTACCTCATGGGTGACGTGGAAATCTATTGCCACAATTATTATAAATATAAATATAATCTAAAAATAAACATATATAAATAAAATATAATAAATAATTAATAATAAAAATAATAATTAAAAAATCGCGATTTTAAAATATTGAAAATATTTAGTTAAATTTAAAGTTAAAGAAAGGGTACGGAACGGCATCGCGTTACAGATGCATCGTCCCTGAGACGGAGCGCCGTGCATCTTAGTTACGGCTATCGGTCAACGCGTTGCTAAGGCCTCGAGCGCGAGTGGGGTTCGCTGGGCGGTGAATCTCGGAAATCGGCCGAAAAGAGCAAAATGTGGACAGCTCTGCTCTAAAAGTTTCGTAAATACTACGTAATTTTAATGACATAATTGTAACGTTATGTTAAATATGTAACATTAATATTATTTTGTTGATATCAATGTATATATTCTGTAAAAATCTTATTATAACTATTATATATAATTATAATATTTTGGTTAATATAAATGTGTATACTCTAAAAGTTTCGTAAATACTACGTAATTTTAACGACATAATTGTAACGTTATGTTAAATATGTAACATTAATATTATTTTGTTGATATCAATGTATATATTCTGTAAAAACCTTATTATAACTATTATATTATATATAATTATAATAACGAAATTGCGATGTCACATTAAATAAAAAAAATATCGCAATTTTGTTATTATACTGTATGTAATGATTATAATAAAGTTTTTACAGAATGTATACATTGATGTCAACAAAATAATGTTACGTATTTAATATAACGTTGCAATTAGTTATTAGAATTATGTAGCATTTACGAAACTTTTAGGATATACACATTTACATTAACCAAAATACATAAATATTACGTATTTAACATAACGTTACAATTATGTCATTAAAATTACGTAGTATTTACGAAACTTTTAGAGTATATACATTTACATTAACCAAAATACATAAACGTTACGTATTTAACATAACGTTACAATTATGTCATTAAAATTACGTAGTATTTACTAAACTTTTAGAGTATACACATTTACATTAACCATAATACATAAATACATATATAATAAAGTAACGCCAAAATTACATAACAATTTTATGTAACAATTATAGATTCATTACGTTATTGACATAAACGATACGTCACAGTTATGCAATAATTGCTAATTTCTTCTTTAACCGTTACGCGGTGTAAGATTCTCTATCTATCTCGCATTCAAATTTCAGTCAGGAAAGTTTAAAGTTGATGAAATTGACGGTAACATCTGTGTTAATATAGAATTAAATTTTCTCATGTTGAGATCATGTCACAAAGAATAATGAGATTATCATAATGATAAGTATCAATTAATTATCAAATTTAATAAACATTTAAATTATATATTGATTAAAAAATAAATATTACATTTACTATCTCATTAACTAATTTTTCATATTTATCTAACTCATTTATTTTTTAATCAATATATAATTGAATTAATTATTAAATTTAATAAACATTTAAATTATATATTGATTAAAAAATAAATATTATTTATAAAGCCACAATCTCCACTTGATTCCTCTCGACCAATAGAGCCAAACGCGATGTTATTGCGACAATTATGAAGGAAAGAACATTTTGGAAAGAAATTTGAATCCTATGGTTGGGATCTCAAAAAATATTATTTATATTTATATATATAAATAATTAATAATTAATAAATATTTTCTTAAATATTATAATAATGATTAATATATAATATATTTAAATATATTAATAATTAATACTCTATTTCTCTATATATAAATATTTTATTATTTTAATAAATAATTAATTATTAATTAAATAAATGATTTATAATAAATTTATAATAGTTATTAAATATATTCTAATTAATAAAATATTTATATATTTTATATAAATATTAACCTTATATTATTATAACATTTTATTATAACATATACATTTATTATTTTATACCATACCTAGATATACCTAAATATACCATATTATCTAATTACTAAAATAATTTCTTTTTTAATTACAGTTTACAGAGGAAGACGCGCCGGGGTTCGCGTCCAGGAGGAGCGCTTTATGCGCTTCCATCTAAAACTGTCCTCGCCCCATCATTATTGGGGCAACAGGCCGAGGCGAGGCGGAAGAGAAGGCGGACAAGGACGGGGACGGCGAAACGCCGAATAATATTATAATATTATAATATTTTAATACTATAACTATATGATGATATACATAAATAAATATACATATATATACATTCTTCATTTTTCATTATTTTTAAACAATAACGACAAAAAAACGGACATACAAGAAAAATTATTTCACATGCATAAAGACACAATTAAATTCTGCAATCAAAATCCTAATATTTTATTTACCAGAGCAGATAAAGGCAGCATTACAGTCGCACTAGAAAAAGAATTTTATATAAAAAAAGTTGAGAGTCTCCTAGAAGACGATTCTACGTATACCATAGTTAAAAACAATCCAACAACAAAAATAGAAAAAGACCTCAATATTTGTTTAAAAAAATGGTTGAAAAAAGACTTCATCAACAAAAAAGAATATTATTATTTATTTTCAAGCGACTCTCTTCTTCCTAAAGCTTATGGGCTCCCCAAGATCCACAAGGAAAATATTCCTTTTAGATTAATAGTTTCCTCAATAAATACTTCTCTATATAATATTGCTTCTTTCTTTCATAAAATTTTAAAAGATAGCCTTCCTAGAGCGGACAGTTTTGTAAATAACAGTTTTGATATATGCAACATTCTATCAGGGAAAACAATACAAGATACCGACATAATAGCTTCATTGGACGTTGTTTCATTATTTACTAATGTTTCCGTAGATCTTGCATTAAACGGCATCAACAATAGATGGCATTTTATAGAGTCACACACAAAGATTCCCAAAAATGAATTCATAGGTATGATAAAATTTATATTAACTTCTACATTTTTCACTTTTAATAACATAACTTACAAACAAATTTATGGGACTCCTATGGGTTCCCCACTTTCTCCGATCATTGCCGATATAGTCATGCAGGACTTGGAAACATTAGTAATTAGTAATTTAAATTGCGAAATGACTTTCTATTTCCGTTATGTAGACGACATTATTTTATGCACTTCCGCTGACAATATTACATATGTTTTGAACGAATTCAACAATTATAACGATAGACTACAATTTACATTGGAAAAGGAGGATAATCGTTGTATAAGCTTTTTAGACATAATGATCAAAGTAATAGATAACAAAATTTATTTAGATTGGTATCACAAAAAGACATTCTCAGGTAGATTACTTTCATTTTTTTCAAATCATCCGACTTGTCATAAAATAGGAACAATTTATAACTTGGTAGATAGAGCTTTATTACTATCACATCCGCAATTTCACAAAAAAAATATAGAGAAAGCTATTAACATTTTGCTATCCAACGGTTATCCTCTTGATCTAATTTTCACAGAAATAAAACGCAGATTAAAAAATCTCTCAACTAAGAAATTTAACAAGCCTAATAATAACAATATAACAGATACTAATAATACTAATACTAACATTAAATATTTTGTCATACCATATATAGAATCAATATCTGAGAAAGTTGCTTCAGCAATAAGAAGACCTGACGTAGTGGTAGGATATCGTTGCATTAAAAAATTAAATGACTTCATAAGAGTTCAAAAGGACAAAAATAATTGCCCCACGAATTCTAACGTTATTTACAAATTGAATTGCAACGATTGTGACGCCACATATGTCGGACAGACAAAAAGACAGCTAGGAACGAGACTTAAAGAACATAAAAATAATATTAAATTAGACTCTGCTAGACATTCGGTTATCACGGAACACATTCTAAACGAACAACATACATTTGACTGGGACAATATTAAAATTATGGATCATGAAAAGAATTACCAAAAAAGACTAATATCTGAAATGATCCACATTAAAGAACAGAAAAATGGAATTAATTTAAATACAGACACCGAATTGTTAGACAGTAGTTATTTTGACATACTTAAAAAATTTGCTGAATCATAATTTAGAAAAAACATTGGTAATAAATAAATACATCACGCTCTCTATTTTGACATTTGGTATTCAGACTTCGCAA
This sequence comes from Nylanderia fulva, assembly GCF_048542155.1. Taxonomy (NCBI): domain Eukaryota; kingdom Metazoa; phylum Arthropoda; class Insecta; order Hymenoptera; family Formicidae; genus Nylanderia; species Nylanderia fulva. Next base: position 20,577 of record NW_028189322.1, read on the forward strand.
CACACACTTGAAATATCGGGGAAAAGGACTTGTTAAAACGATAATGTAAGTTGAAAGATTTTTTAATATTTTCTGACATTGATTTAATTCGCGTATTATATCCGTAGCATGCTCAAATGTCGCATAACTTGGCATCTCAGACCAATCGCCTTGCATATCTATTGGTCAACAGCGAAGAATCGTTTCAATTTTATATTTTAATATTTAACTAACTTTGTATTTTTAACATCTAACTTTATATTTTAATATTTAATTTTTATGTATTGATAAGGACTGTAGTGCAGTCAAAACGTTTACAATTTATATCGATTCTGTAACGGAATGTTAATTTAATGATTTAACTATTAATAAAAAAATTTTTACATCTTATTTATTTGCTCGTTTAGTTGGCCTACTATATATGATTGTTTAATTTTGTTTAATTTATACGAGCCTTTCATTAATTAATTCTTCATTTTATTTAAATAAAAACCCTATAGATAAAACTTTATAACCCTAACATATTATGAATTGTTAAATAAATCGCAAAACATTATTGATATTATAATTATTTGGTGAATAACATTATTGATAATAATAAGAGAAATAATAGAAAATGGTATTGTGATTGTGATTGAAACAAACATTCTTTCTAAACAGAGTTTGATTATAGTATAAGTTTCTTGATTTAAAATGTGCTATATTTAAATTATTTAATTAATTTTTCCTTTAAGTACATCTAACAGCAAAAACTGCATATACGTAGGTATGTATTTAACTCTACTGCCATTACTTGAAACAAATACATTATTCGATATTAACAAATTGGAACTCTGGAATTACGAGTAATTATATTTCATTGTACAGACTAGGTTTAAATTTTTGAGGACCTTCTTTTGTACATGGCTTGACCTTTTCATTTTTATGATTTTTTGGAGATAGGGTGAGAGAGGACGAATGAGGGTAAGAGAAGACGAGATAGGCGAAAGAGGGTGAAAGAAGACAAAATTGGGTGAAAGAGGGCGAAAGAGGACGAAAGAGGACGAAAGAGAGTGAAAGAGGACGAAAGAGGGTGAAAGAAGGTGAGAGAGAATGAAAGAGAGTGATAGAGGACAAGGAGTGAAAGAGGACGAAAGAGGGTGAGAGAGGTCAAAAGAGGGTGAGAGAGAATGAAAAGAGAGTGCGAGGGACCAAAGGAGCGTGAAAGAGGGATGAAACGAGGACGAAAGAGACGAAAGAGGGTGAAAAGGTGTTGAGAGAGGACGAAAGAGGATGACGGTTAGGACGAAAGAGGGTGAGGTAGGACGAAAGAGGGTGAAAGAGGACGAAAAGAGGTGAAAGAGGAGGAAAGAGAGAAAGAGGGTGAAAGAGGACGAAAGAGGGTGAGAGGACGAAAAGAGGGTGAAAGAGGGTGAAAGAGAAAACAGAGAGTGAGAGGAATGAAAGAGGGTGAGAAAAAATGAAAGAGGGTGAAGAGGACGAAAGAGGGTGAAAGAGGGTGAGAGAGAATGAAAGAGGGTGATGATGGAAAGCGGACGAAAGAGGGTGAAAGAGGGCGAAAGAGGGTGAAAAGAGGACAAAAGAAGGTGAAAGAGGACGAAAGAGGGTGATGAAGAGCGTGAGAGAGGACGAAAGAGGGTGAGGTAGGACGAAAGAAGGTGAGAGGATGAAGAGGGTGAAAGAGGGTGAAAGAGGACAACAGAGGGTGAGAGAGGACGAAAGAGGGTGAAAGAGGCGAAAGAGGGTGAGTTAGGGCAAAAGAGGGGTGGTAAGTGGGGGTGGGGGTGAGGGTGGGGATGGTGGTGGGGGGCGGTATGTGGGAGGGAAAGGAGTGGGTGGAGTTAAGGGAGGTGTGATGTGAAAGGTGAGAAGAGATTTATCAGGGGACGCGGTGGTTTTTCCCGGCCATGTTAAAAACCAAAAAGCCCTTTAAAAAGACATACAAGTCCTTATCCTCCCTAAAAGCCCTTTTTTTGGGGGGGGGGAAAACCTAATATTAAAAAATTTGAATTGCCGTTTTAAAAACCTAAAAGGCGGATCGCCAAAAAGAATTGACCAAAAAAAATTGGTGCCTTTTTGGAATCGCGGTCGTGCCGACAAAAAAAGGGAGAAGTTCGCCCCCCCCAGCCGCGAAAAAAAACCCCAAACACCAACCCAACCCACCCAAACCCCCAAAACCCGCCCACCCCAAAACCAACCAAAAAAAAAAAACCCCACAAAAATATTTTAAAATTTAAAATTTTCGCCCTCTTAATTTTTTTCCCCCCTTCCCCCAACCTTTTCGATTTTTTCACCTTTTAAATTTAAAAACTTTTTTAAAATTTTATTTTCCAACTTTGTTATTTGAAAACTAAATTTTGTTTTTCCCAAATCTTAACCCCTCTTGTTTTTACCTTTTTATTTTTTTAAATCTTTGTTTTTAAATTTATTTTTTTTTTATCCCCATATTTAAACTCTCACCCTTTGTTTTTTTTTCACCTTTTTTTTTAAAACCCGGTTTTTTTTGTTTTAAACTCTTTTTGCCTCTTTATTTTTTTTTTTTCTCCCCCCTTTTTCGCCCTCTCTCACCCCTTTTTCGCATCTTTCACATTTTCGCCTCTTCACCCTCTTTGTCTTTTTCACCCTTTGTTTCTTCACCCTTTTTCACTTTTCGTCCTTTTTCCCCCCTCTTTGTCTTCTCCCCCTCTCTCCCCCTTTTCACCCTCGTACGTCCTTTCTCACCCTTTTGTTCTTTTCCCCCTCTTTGCCTATCTCGTCTTCTCTTCCCTTTCTTTTGTCCTCTCCCTTTTTCCCCAAAAAAAAATCAAAAAATGAAAAGGTAAAAGCCTGTTCAAAAAAGGTCCTCAAAAATTTAATAGTTGAAAATGAAAAATTATCGAATTTCCCAGATTTCCCAATTTTTTAAATATCGAATAAGTATTTGTTTCAAGAATGGGGGAGAGTCAAATACTCCCTACGTAATGCAGTTTTTGTGTTAATTGTATTAACAAAAAAAAAAAAATTTAAATAATTAATAAGACTTTAAAATAAAAAAACATAAATCGAACTTGTTGGGAAAAAGGTTTAGAAACATTCATTCCCTTCCCTTTACAAGAAACATGGAAATTTTGTCTCCGGAAGATCCTATAAATTTAAATCACGATTTTGCAATTCCTTTCGAGGTATACCAAGAAATCTAAAGGGGTTTTGGGAAAAAAATTTGGTAATTTTAATAAAATGTAAAAGGTTTTAAAAGGTTTTAAAAGAAAAATCCCATACTCAAAAATTTGTCTTTCCCGCGTCTCTGATGACATTAAAGGGTAAGTTGCAGGAAAAAGAAAATAGGTTGTCGATGAGGAAAACGCAATGCGAAAAATGAGGTGGTTGAGGGAATACCAGATTTTAATTTTTTACAAGTACAGCAAAACAAAAAAAAATAATGATCAAAACCCTTTAAAACGTGGCTTTCTACACAAATCATGAAATTCGGATATTAACGATCAGTATACAAAATTTCCCAAAAAACACGTGAAAAAAAAATCGATAACGAAACTGATTTAAGCTTTTCAAATGGTGGGAAAATTTAAGATTTTTTCCCAAGGATAATGTAAAATATCGGATGTAGGTTTCCCCGATTTTTAAACCTATGGTGTCAATGGACAACAAAAAGATAGAAAAAATTTTCTGCCGGAATATTTTTTTATTGAACACGATTTTAGGGGCGAAAAAAAGTAATCAGGTTGAAATTTCCCGTATCTTCTTCCTTTCAATAATGCTAAAAACCCACAGTTTAAAAAGGGTTCTATTTACGATATGGTACAACCCACGAGAGAGATACACTGCGATAGATATTGAACGAAATTTAAAGGTACCAATTAGAATCGAATTTTAAAGAGTTTTTTCGCAAAATTGGAAATACGGATCAATTTTTGGGGCCAACCGCCCCAAAAATGTAAAATGCAGATTTGCATACGGTTCCAGCGACGTGGTTTTTGATTTGAGTCCTAGGAATGGAAAAAGGGCCCATTTGGGTGAATTTAGAGATATGAAACCCCCATAAAGAAAGTTAGGGATCAGCGAACAATGAACGATCTGTAATACTTCTAGTCATGTGCATTAAAAATAAAGCCAGATTTATTTTATTTGTTCGCCGATAATCCCAATGGAAGGTTATTATTACTTCTGGCGACTGGGGAAAATTTAAAGTAGAAGTATCCAGCAATGATTTGATTTGGATAAAAGATGCCCCCGTATTAGGAAAAAACGCCCCGGGGATGAGAATTGCTAGTTTTTCCCAAAAAAAACGAAAAATGGAAACCGATGGGAAAAAGTTTCGGGGAAGTTGTACGAAGGAATAAAGGGCGTCATTAAAAATAACTTTTGAGGACGAAAAAAAAAACGGGAAACAATTATCGAAATTTTCGATTTCCCCCGGATTTGAGAATTGTTTAAGAGGTTTAATCGTATCGGAGAAAAAATTTTGCAAGGGCGTTTACACTTTCCCGCAAGGAGTCGGAAAAAGGGGAAAAGTTAAATCCGCTTAAATTTTCCTGGGGGGAAAAAGGACTCAATTTTAAGAGAAAAATCAGGTTTTTAAAACTATTAACAAAAACCACAAACCAAAAAAAATGCAAACAGGGGTTTTAAAGTAAGATTTGTAAGTCTTGGAGACAAATGGGTGGGAATTTTTAGCGTTCATTAAATAAAAAGAAATGGGTTCTTAGAAACTGCGGATAACAAGGGAACCCCTGTACAGGAAATGATACCAGGCAAATGGATCGATGGAATGAGGGGGAGAATAGAAAAGTTAAAACATTAATGAAATTTGCCCCGGTAAAATTTAGAAAGTTCGTACTTCTGATTTAACTATCCAAAAAGGCCCCAGGAAAACCATGAATTTAGGGGTTTGCCAGCGGGGGGTTACAAACGAGTCAAATAAGCGAAGCAAAGGGTTCAAAAGGATGGGTTTATTTTAAAAAAACCCAAAAGGGTATTTAATTAAACCCAAGATTTTAATAAAAAAAGAGCCCGAAAAATAATTTTTGGGGCCCCCAAACCTGGAGAGTTTTAGGAAATGAAGGAATTCGAAACAGGAGGGTTAAGGGAATTAAGGGTTTTAAAAAAGGCAAGAAATTAGAAAGGCTGAAGAAATACAGAAAATTTTAGAAGGTTTTTGGGAATTAAAGGGGGCAAAATGATTAAAAACGGGGCCAAATCCGATTGACGAGGGGAAAGGATTGTTCCGGGAAGGTGAGGAAAAGGGGGGGAAAAACTGGAAATTTTTGTTGATTACGACCCCAAAAATTTTTGAAATGAGTCCCTTGAGAAAAAAGAAAAAAGTTTTGTGGGGTTGCCCTTTTACAAGAAAGAACAGTTTTGGGTAGAATGGGGGGGGTGGACAGGGAAAAGTTTCTAAATTGAAAGATTAAAAAAGGATCAATAAATTTGGAAAAAAGTGCCATTGCTTAGGGACGCAAATAATACGAGCTTGAAATTAGAATTTTTAAAAGGTTGTATGAATCAACCAAAATTACGAATTGTCCAGACAGGTTTAAAATTGGGAAAAAAATTAAAAAGTGGAAAAAACGGGTTCCCGGGGGAAAAAGCAATGATTGATTTTAAAAGAGACGGGTGGAAAACATAGGTTTAAAAAAATAAAGGAAAGGCCAATTTTTAAAATTTTTAACAAAAAGAGTTTAAACAAATCAAAAAAAATTTAAAAAGAAGAAAAAAGAAAAAAAAAAAATCCGGGGAAAAAGTTTTGGAAAGGTAGATGTCGGGGTTCCCCAATTCTGATTATGAGAATTTTGTTTTTTAGGAAAGAAGTTTATTTTTTGGAAAAATATTTGAAAAGAGGTTTTTTTTGGGAAAATTAAAATTTGGTTTTGGAATTTGGAAAAATACTGAAAAAAAAGCTGAAGTTGAGAGCATTGCGGAGGGGCGTAAATATTGAAAATTCAAGCGGAGGTCTGTCGGAAAAAGGGAAATTAAAAGAAAACCGTTTTCAATTTTTAGGGCCAATGGAAGGAAAAGGAAAAAGGAATTAACCGTAAATTTTTTGTGTAAAGAAACAATTTTCAATGGGAGTTTTTAATATTTACCATACAACGACAAAAAAAAAAAAGGGTACAAAAGGATAAGTGAATTTTCAAAGGGAAAAAATTTAAAAGGCAATTGAACGAATGAAGGGCCCGTGTTTGGGAAAAAAACCGAATCGAATCAAACTTTATCGTCGTAGAATCAGCTCAATTTTTTACTTTTTTAAACGGGGTTCTAAAAAATTAAACAATCGGGTTACCGCCGTGCCGACAAATAATAACGTTAATAAAAAAAGTACAGGAAATTTCACGAAGGGAAGGAAAGAATCTGGTCATACACTGTATTTTAGGCTGACCCAAATCGGAATGGGATTACTCTAATGTATGGAAAATGTTCAAAAAAAATGGGCCCAAAGGCACAAGGGGGAAATATTTTTCTTGAACAGATTAAAAAATGGCGCTGTATAAAGCTGCCGAAACGCTACATTTAAAAAATCAATGTTTAGCGCGTAAAAAGTTGCCGTAAGCGCCAAAATAAAATATCGGGCTTTGGGCTTTATAAAAGCTGCGAAGCGTGCTTAAAACGAGTGCAATAAGTTTTAATTTGACCTGGCTTCAGAATTCAAAAAAAATCATCAAGAAAAAAATTTTCAGACAGAAAATGTATGTTTTGGGAAAATCGGAGACGAAAAAAGGGAAAAAAAATGGTTGCTTTTCCCGGAAGGGCGATGGGGGATTCTTTTTTCAATATTTATACAAGAAAAAAATTATTGTTGCAATTTAAATAATGGCAATGATCGTAAAAATTATTACCAATTTTACAAAATTTTAAATATGAAATTAAAAAAAAATTAAAGTATCATAATATAATCATATATTTTATATAGTAATATTACCAAAA